>NC_139785.1:600000-860082 GCF_965231275.1 Zosterops lateralis | reverse complement strand
CCCGGCCGAGGCGGGCAGGCACCGCGCCAGCACCGGCACTGCCAGGCAGCATCGCAGCCCCTCGACCGCCGTCCTCACGGGCACAGCCCGGGCTTGGCTTGACAGCGTTCCTGGGAAAGTATTTTAAATAATACATGAAGTTTCCGTGCAGCTCGAGGCTCGCGCGCTCGTTTACCAGCAGCTGCGACGTGTTCCCGTCTGATAAACACGGCTGTTATATATTATGTATATCGCATCCCGGTGCCAGATTCGCGGGGAGGTGTCTCCGGTCACACAGCTGGGCTGTTTGCTGTGCATGAGGATGAGGCTGCGGGAGCATCCCCGATGTAAACACTGCCGGGAAGCTCCGCTCGGAGCCGCCCGCCTGTAGTGAAAGAGAGTCTAATCGCTACATCTAATTACTGAGACGGGGAAATCGATACGGAAGATTTCCAAGTGTCTTAAAATATCCTGAATTCCCTCCCTTTCAGGCGGCTGCCGGCTGGCTGCGGCGGAGCTCTGCAGTGTGTGGGTGGTGAGGCTTCAGGCTGCGGAGCTTGACCGGGTGTGGGAGAGCAGGATTTGGGGTGAACGGAGGCTTGGCTGCCTCTGGGCCCTGGGCAGCGCTGACAGGGAGAGGGATGGACCTGGCTCAGGGGGCTGGAGAGCACTTGGACCTCTGCTTTAGGAGGCAAAACGTTCAGTTTGGGCCTTCAGCTCCTTCCGTGGGAGTCTCCTGGCTAGAGGAGACACAGGGACCACAGGGCACCCATCCAGGCTGGATGGGGATGAGGACAAGGAGGAGGAAGCTGTGTCGGGTTTGTTTTCGTCTCAGGCTTTTCAGAACACAGGAGCAAACATTTCCTACATCCCACAGTGAATACTCGGGGCTCAGATTTAATCTCCCATTTATTCACATGCTGATGAGGCCCTGAGCATCCCTTTCCAGGAGCTGTTGTTTGAGCTTCCCCGATCCCTTTCTCAGCCAGAAAAGCCTTGTAGAGGCTACAAGTGGCCTTGGCTGCCTTCCTGCCCAAGCACCAAGGAGGCGGGCCTGGGAGCAGGGGGGTCAGTGCCCTCCACGTCCGATCCCCACCGCTCCCACTGCAGGGCCCTCCACCAGCTCTTCGTTCGTGCGCTGTGGGGGAAGCGAACCAGCCCCCTAATGAGATGAGCTCGGGCTCTTCCCTTGCTCGGCAGCTAATTGAGGTGTGCGAGCTGCTCTCCTGTTCGGCAATCACCGGGAGTTTGTCTAAATCCATCGCGGAGCAGCCGGCGGATCAAAGGGCCGGGCTCTCCAGCCTGCCAGGCCCGGGCTGCTGACAGTGCCTGCTGCCACTTTCCTGAGTGACTGCTTGACACAATAAATCTGTGGGAGAAGGAGGCAGTTCTGATCTGCTGTCATCTTCCCCAAATGCTCCTGATGCATTTTCTTTCCTCATTACACATGAGGTGTCAAGTCCTCACCTGCGAGAGTGCAAGTCGACATCTCCCCTGCACATCCTCCTCCCCCAAAGACTCCTGGCTGATACGGTCCCTGTGGAGGTGGCTGCCAGGGGGAGCTGCCCCCACCTTCCCACCGTTGCTCCTCAGCCTGGTACCCTTCAGAGTGGTTCCTGTCTCCTCTGTGCCCCTCTGCCCACCATGGACAGCAGTGTCCAGCCTGTTCGGGAGCCCCTTCAGCCAGAAGCAGGCTTGTTGGCTGGCTCATCCTCCTCTCTTTTGGGATGAGCCTCTTTGGTGCCCGCAGGTGTGGGCACAGCCCTGTCCCCGGAGATGATGGCCTGACTGCAGGTCCAGGTGCCCAAAGCTGTGGTGGGAGCCAGCAGGGGCTCAGGGAACAGCAGCAGAGCCAGTTCACCTCCAGCCCGTCTTTGCGAAGGAGAAGGAGCAATTAGCAGTCTGATAGCAAGATTAATAGCAGATGCTCATAATTAACTCACTATGCATGTAAGCAGCTATTGTCTCCATTTTACCCTGCGTGGATTGATATTCAGGAGTGACTCATTACAGAGACAGAACCGATTTTGCCTGCGGAGCACAGCCACCAGAATGGAAATTGCAATTAGAGTTGGCTGTGTCCCTGCCAAAAGCTTGAGGAGCAGGCGCTGGGGTGGGACAGGCTCCCCCTGCCTGTCCTGCGGGGCTGCCCTGGGCCCCCTGAGCCGTGCCCAGGGTTGGGTGCTCCCCCTGCTCCCAGCTCATCCCAAAGGTTTATGGCTGTGGAGCTGCTGGGCTGGCCCAGCCTGCTGCTGAACGGAAACATGAAAAATGGCTGGAGAAGCTGGAGAGTGGCCAAAAACTGCCGAGAGTTGCAAAGAGAAGCAGAACAAAGCGAGGTCAAACACTGAGGTGCTCTCCAAGCCAGAAAAGCTTTGTTTTTCACCTAGAAATGCCATCCAGACTGGCCCTCCCTGTGCTGGTGTGCCAGGCACCCTGTGGCAGCAGCGATGGGGACTTTGCAATGTGTGACCCCCCCGCCCCAAAGAAGGGCTTTGTGTGTCTGTTAAGGGATGCAAGAGCAGTTTCCCTGTGCCTGCTGCTGGCTTTGGGGGCAGGAACACCCCGGAGTCTCTCCCTGCCTGACCTGTGTGAAGTGCCCCAGCTCCACTGGGCTTCCAGCACATCAATGCCTTAAGTACATCTCTCATGGTTCCAGAAGAGCTGAGTGCCAGTCAGGACATTCATGTCTGACTCGAGGCACCCACTGATCCCAGGAACCTCGTCCAGTCTGGCCAGAGCCGTGGCTATGAGCTCTGGGGCAGTGGCAGCTGTGTCTCTGCCTCAGTGCTGTCTGCTGGTGGCTGCTGAGCTGTGGGGACGCGCTGGCCTGGCTCCTTTGGACATCCCAGTAATTGCCTGTGTCAATTCTCTTCCCTGGAACAGCTTCTCTGAGGATGGCCCTCCCTGGGGAAAGGTGTAGAGCTGCTGCTGCAGTCCATCTTTTGTGTGGTTTTTTTTTCCTCCCTGCTCACCATCACCTCACAAAAGTGAGATTGAGGCAGGAGAGGTTTATTTGTGTAAGCCTGTGAAGTGTTTTCACTCTACAGATGAGCAGGCAGCATCTCTGTCCCTCAGCCCGGCACTCAGGGACAGGGATGGGGGCCCTGCACATGGGGATTTGGTGGGGGACGTCAGGGGACATTGCTATAGCACTGACACCAAAATAACCACTAGTGGGCTTTTGGAAAAACAGTGTACCCTGTGTCTAAGAGCAACTGAGTTTTGCTGGAGAGATGGGATGGAATCAGAGGGATGGATCCCAGGAGCAGCCCTGTGGGAAGGAGGGGAAGGGAGGGATCCTTGTCTATGCCATGTGCATCCACGTGACTTTGTCGTGGATCTTGCGGCACTTGGTGTGTTCTTGACCCTTCAGATTTGATGTGAAATAACAAACTGGCAGGGAGCCTTTGTGGCAGAAAGCATTGCTGCATTCCCAGCCTCCACCTTGATCCCCTGGGTTGGCAGTGCAGGGCTCGGCTGCCTCGGCAAGGAGAGGATGAATCCTTCCCCCAACCGTTCCTGCTCCCCTTTCACAGCAAAACGACCCCGACTCTCCTGTCCCCACTCGGGCTGCGTGGAGCCGTGCCCGGGCTGGAGGCAGATGCCGAGCGGCGGGGCCGGGGCAGAGGATGAGGAGGAGGCAGCAGGGGAGCCCGGAAAGGGGGAAGCTGGAATTATGCAGTGCCGCCTGCGAGCTCCTTATTCCATTTGTGTAATCCCTGCCCCCCCGGCAGCCCGGCCGGCTGATGTGCTCCGCAGCCCCGGCGGGATCAGCCCTTTTTGGCGAATGTCACTGCACGTATGATGAGGCAGCCACGGTCGCCATCTGGGCTCTGCCTTCTCACAGCCCCGTGCCCAGGCAGGGGCAGCGTTGGGTGAGGGTCACAGCCCTGGTTTTAGGGACGGCATCACCCACAGGGGAAACCTCTTCAAGCCTGGCCTGAACGGGGTTCCCTGGCTGGGAATGTTGCAGATCCTCTGCCCGGGCTCTGGGTGGGCTCAGCCCGGGCAGGGCCATGGGCAGGAGAGCAGGAGCAGCTCCACAGCTGCTCATTCCCGAGGGCTTTGGCGTGGGCTGGGGTGCCAGGCTGGCAGGGAAGGAGCTCGCTCTGCTGAGCCTCCAGCTCTTTGCTCCTGCATCTCCTCCCTGGCTGGCGCTGCCTCGGAACAGACCGCGAAGGCGCGGGCATATGGTAATGCATATTTAACTGGTATTTACATTCAACAGTGTCTCTCTACAGCTCTGTTTTCCTTCCCAAATGCTCTAATTCCTCCCGGCTCCCAGCTGGGGAGGCCGGAGAAAGGCGGGTGCCCTTGGCAGGGTTGAGGGGCTGTGCTGGGCTGGTGCTGCCTGCAGGCTCCTGCTTGGTGTCTCCTTTGCTGGGGCAGCTTTCCTGTCTGGAAGCCAAAAGGCAGAGATCCCAGTCCTAGGCTGGGAGATCGAACTACTCTGAAGGGAGAAAAAACCCTCCAGAAAGCTCTTTCTGGAGTAAAATACTTGGTATTTCCAAGAAAGGTGTGGGAGAAGGTTGTGTTTGGGTCTGTACAGAGCCACGTTGCTGGGTGTCCTGCCCCAGCCTGGCTCTCCTTGGGGTCCCACCCAGCCCTGCCCCGTGGGTGAGCATCCTGCTCTGCCAGGAGAGTGCTCCCTGCTTGGCACAGGGAGGGCTGGACATGTCCTGGTGTCTCTCTCCAGCACTTTTACCAATGGCTAAGAAATGTGAAAACCAATTAAGAACAGAGGGGAACTGTTAAAGAAAAAAACACCAAATAGCTCCTGTTCCAATTGACTTTGCTCCTTAATCCTGGTGCTCGGGAGCTATCGTTATTCCAAACATACCGGCATAATAATTAAACATAATTACTTGTAGGTTCTGGGCTGGTGACTATCTATACTGAACGCTCCTAATGAAATTTCTATTAAGCACACACTGACTGGTTAATAAATAATAACAAGGCCTCAGTGTCTGGTCAGGGAACGGCCCTGGTGTATCCAGGTGGGGAGAGGGCTGGGAGCAGAGGGGTGTGGAGCAGCATTCCCTGCTCCATTCCTGTGCCATCCCAAGTGCTCTGCCGGGAGGTGTGGGAGCCCTGAACACCCTGCAGGGCCTGGCTGCCCCACCCTCACCAGCCGTAGGGGTCCCCACCAGCTCCTGGCCCTTAAAATGCAGCCTGGGGTGACCTGTGAAAGGCCCGTCAGGGTTTTCGGTCTCTCTGTACTGGTATAAAAAGCAAACGTTGGGTAATGAGGACGTTGTCGGAGCTCCAGAGAGAGAAATCACCTGTTCAGCTCAGAACATTTTCCTTGAGAATTAATCCTAATTTAGGATCCAATTATAAACATAGAGGGTAATATAATGGCCTGAAACATTAGTCAAGGCAAATTCTATAATTGATGAGTGCTAATGTGAAACAGTTGGAAAATGAGGACGCATTTTGTTTTTAAATCCTCCCTCCTCCCCCTCCTCTGAGAAATCTCTGGCTTCGGGAGCCGGGAGCCCGAGCACTTCAAGAGAACAAAGACCCTTTGAAAGCTCCTTTTTTCCCCCCTTTCAATGCTTATCTGAAAGGACATCTCTTTCCCCTTAGTTGCTGTAATCATAAAAGCACAGGTGACAAACTGCTTCGTACCAGGCATCATCAATTCCAAGTTGGGGATTTTATAAACACGTTTGTGTCTGTGTGTGTATGTACACACACGGCAAAGGCAGCAGCAGCACCGCCGTTCCTTGCCAGTAGATGATTCCTATCGGCCCACGGGGGAGAGCCAGCCAACAAACTTTTAAGGGACAACTTTAATCTCGGTCTCCCCTGTGGTGGCGATGCTGCGATCCAGGTGTTCCCTGGGCAGGGGACGGGGTGTCTGGGATCCACTGGATCACTGGACACATGCAGACCTCTTTGCCTTCGTGGTGCTGGCAGTGATGCTTTGCAAACACTCCACAGGCGAGTTTTGCTGTGCTTGTAAACACTTTCATCCGTGTTGTGCCTTGTTACTGTGGGAAAGGAAGATAAATTTAATGTCTGGAATCAGAGGTGCCCCCACACAATGTCCCTGGGCAGCCAAGGGACACAGTCCTGAGTTTCATCAGCCTTATCCTGGTTTCTCCCCCTGTCCAGCTCACTCCAGCACAGCTCAGAGTTTGTTTGGCTCAAGGGCTTTGCTGTGATCCACAACCGCGGTTAAATGAGGGCTGAAAACCCCCCTCATGAACACTGCTCACGGTACTGAGGCAAAACACCTCTGAGAGACTATGCTCACAAAAGGGGATGATGGATCTGCAGTCCCTGTCTTTAGGGGAGAAGGAAGGAATGCATCCACTCCCCACGTCTGTGAATCACAGCTGTGAGTGAGAAGCGGCTTCTTAAAGCCCAAACCCGGCTCGGATCCCGAGGCTGCTGCTGGAGCTGCTGTTCCTGGGCAGATCCCTCTCTCTCCCCGCCTGCACTTGGGGTAGGACCTATCAGTGTCCATCCTCCTCCTGGTCCGTGGGCAGCATCCCCCGGGGCTGGGCAGCTGCGGCTGCCTTGCCCGGCTGGTTTCCAAGGTGACAATCTCCTTCCACAGCCTTTGAACTCCAAGGTGATTCCTTGTCTCTGAGTAGCACCTCGGACCCGCCGGCGTTTCGCTGTGCTGTGCCAGGCTGGCTCTGCTGCCCGGGCTGTGCTCCTCTGTCTGATCAACAAAGTGTTTGGGGCAGATAAGGCTGGCTCGGGTTGTCACACGCTCACAGAAATAAATATCTGTCTCTGTAACCGACGTGCTCAGCGGTGTTGAGAAACTTCTTGGGTTTTTCCCACCTGGCGTTTTCCTCCTCCAGCTCAGCGCCGGCTGGGCAGAAGCGAAATTGGAATGAAATAAATTCCCTTGGTGGGTTGGGGGCTCTGGAAATGGAGGTGGGGGGGCGGGTCTTGGCAGCGGTGGATGGATTGGAAAGGCAGTGGAATGCCACGGGCTGGAATCTCAGGGAGGGCAATGGGGTGGGGGGAATTCGGTGCTGGTCCGGGGGGGGTGCAGGGCAGAGCTCTGCCCCTCGCTCCAGCACTCACAGTCACCTTCCCTCAGGCTTTTATCTCCAACCTTTTGTGAATGATAAAAAGCAAAGGGAAAGGGAAAAGAGAAAAATCCGAGGAGGTTGAAAGTCATCCTTTGAGGACAATTTTATTGTTGCTTTGCCGTCTGAGTGGCTGAATCCACTCACAATTCAGTGCCAAGCAGACACCTGAACTGTGTGAACTCACGTAGCTTTGATCCCAAGCACAAGTGGAACAGCACACCTGGCCCTTGCGTCCCTTCCCCCAGGGCTGCCTCCACAGCCCCGGATATTCGGTGTTGCTGTTTCAGGTTTGTCTGCTGCACTTCCCCTGCAGGTGCATGCCCGGGGGCTGCTCAGCCCCCACGTCCACAGGGGAGAACCGGGGACTTGTGCCACATTCCCGTGGTCTCTCCCATCTCGCTGCCTCCCTGGACCGATAACGATTTATCCCAACTACAGGGAGTTTGCCCGGAGCAGAGGGGTGTGATCACACATCATCCAGCAGCTTCTGGATTTCTTGGTTCAAGGACAGGCCTCAGCGTTCTTTTACTTCTCTGTCTTCCTGTGTCCATCTATCAGGATTTTTGTAATTGAGGTGCCCCCAGGGCCGGTGGATGCTGTCAGGGAGTATCTGCCCGCACTCCTCTCTGGGGCTGGAGGACACGGTGCATCTCCAGGGAACTGCGGGGAGGCGGGGGGGGGGGGGGGGGGGGGGCGGAGCAGCTATGCTGAGCTCTGAGACAATCAAACTTTAACTCCCTCCTCCTGCACGTAAATGGCTTTGTGTCTGTCCCCTTGGGCTTTTTGTGTGTCTGACCCGGGGATGGAGCACCCCATGAGGAAACTGCAGCTCCCGTTGTGGGGAGGGCACATCCTTCAAATCATTCTGCTCGGGGTGTCCTGCCCACACCTACCCAGACCGAGGGGGCTCCAAATCCTCTCCCCTTAGGTCTGCAGCCTTTCCCTGCACCAAGGGAGGCTCAGTCCCACCTGCTTCTCCCTGCACGTTCCCCTGGCAGCCCCCGGTGTGCAGCGTTCCACACTGAGAGCAGCTTTTGGCTCCGACTCAGGGCGTCAAGAGCCTCAGGTAATCCAGGGAAGCATCCACACAGACTGCCCGAGGCGCCGGCCAGCCCCGTGCTGCAGATCTCCCATTTCATCTTCGTGCTTCTGGTACTCCAGCCTCAGCGAGGTGCCGGCCAAAAGCATGGCTTTGGGGAGAATGCTCAGAAACGTCCCTTTGGAGACCCGTGGAGCTTGGAGGAGGGAAGGGAATGTAGGGAGGGGTCAGGCAGGGCTCAGGCAAGGGATGCTGGTGCAGGGATGGTGGCAGGTGAAGCTGCCTGTGCCGCGGGGAACCCTCTCAGAACACGATGATTGCTGCGGTGTCAACACTTCCCCTTCCCCCTCGGTGACATCCCTTTGTGAGTCGGCTTCAAAGACACCTCTCCCCCTTCCCCTCCTTTAGGAAGGTGTGTATGAAACTTTAATTACAGTAGCAGTGTTTAAAGGGATGGTTACACCTGCTGAACAGACAGCAGTCACAGGAGCGACAGGAGCACACAGGGAAACATCAGGGTGACAAAACTTTGCCGCCGTGATCCCGGCGTGTCAGCTCCCCCAGCGTCCCATTTGTGCGGGAGATCAGGCTGTGCCCTCTGGTAAATGTTTAAATGGGGTGCTCAGACAAGTCAGCTGAGGAGGAAGGAAGTGATTTATCCCTCTGTAGCGAAGTGTCCTGGCACAGCTGCCAATAATCCTGCAGGTGACAAACTCCCGTTCTGGAGTGAGCATCACTCTGCTCTGTGCTGGGGACAGGGGAGGGGACAAACCAGTGCTGGACTTCAATTCCTGCTCCAAGGACACAAGCCTGCACTTTCAGGGGCTGGGTTTTGGGGTCTGGTTCCCCTCTCCCTGTTTTCCCTGCATCACCAGACCCCGGGGTGGAGGCTGGGACCATTTGTGCCTCTCCCAGAGCTGGTGCCCAGGCACAGTGAGCCCTGGAATGACTGGCAGGGCTGGCACCAGGCTCAGCATTGTGGTGCACAAAATGACATTTGAGGACAATGTGGCAACTTATTGCTGAGCAGAGGAGAATAAATCTGCAGCGTTGGGGTGGAGGCACAGTGCTGTAAAGCAAAGAGCCAATATAACAGTCTACATAACACCATTAGTCTGGGAGCAAGGCAGTTGATATAGAAGGAGAGATGGCATGAGCCAACAGGTCCCCACTTTATTTTTTTCCTCGTGTTTAATACAGTGTTCTGGAGCTGCTCTCTATGCTCAGCATGTTTTATTGTTTTGCTCACCCTGAAAGAGGAACTGCTGGGGCTTTGATAAATGGATGTAGTGCTGGGTTGGCTGTTGCTGCAGTTTCTCTGGGTGTTCTGACCCACAGGGCCAGCCTGGGCATCTCCTTCTCTCCTGGCCTCTTCCTTCTGCTCCTCTGTCCACAGCTCATCCTGAGCTCTTTTGGCACCTAGGATGGCATTTGGAGCCTGCCCAGAATGTTGAGTTATTCAGTTACTGATTTTGTAGATGAAAGAGAGCTGGGGGACTGAGGAGGGGAACACGGGTAGCAGAAACATCCACTTCCCTGAAGGGACATGGAGCCCTGATTACCTTCCCTGGAAGGCACATGGAGCCCTGATTACCTTCCCTGGAAGGGACAGGGAGCCCTGGTTATCTTCCCTCGATGCTGGAGCCCAGGGCTGGACCCAACTGGGTACCCTGGTCTCACTGTTCCCATTGGTACCTCCCCCCTCTGAAATGCCAGACAGACACTGCTGGAATCTGAAGGATTGTGAGCAATCCTGGGGTATCCCTGGGCTCTTCCCTGCTCCTGCCTGCCTTGGTGTGGAGGCCTGACCCCAGGGAGGCATCCAGGCTCAGCCAGGGGCTCAGTGTGACCATAGCACGGAGCCAGCAGGAAGGGGAAGGTTTGCAGAAGTGGCTGCACAAACCCCACGAGAAGGAGCTGGGGAAAGGCGCTACTGACTGAGAAAGCAATTTTGGAAGACAAATGTAATCTGTGGATCTGAATATCCACAAGTGAAATAGGGGGGAAGATAAAACGAGCAAGAAGTCAGGGAATCCAAGCAGGGCCGGGTGCACTTCAAAGGGGAAGGGAGCTGGCTTATAGATTTACCGCCAGTCGCGGCCGTGCCGGCGCGGAGCAGGGAGCCAGCATGGGAGAGAGCCGGGCACGCTGAGGAAAGAGAATTTTAAAAGCAAAATTTCAGACGCCTGTTTCCCCCTGGGTGAAATTACACAGAGAAATATTCTGGCAAAATACGAAAGGGACTGAGATGAAAGCAGAGCCCAGAATATACATTGCAAATGGCATCTGTCCGGGAGGGACACAGCAGCCAGAGGGGGGGCTATGCTCTGGGGGACACAGCCTGCATTTCCGGAGCTGGCTGGAGCTGTGGAGGCCCAGGGGGGCACCACCTGTGCTCAGGTGCTGTGGGAGAGCTGATAACTGGCTGTTAGACCCCTCCAGCTCTTCCTGAGGCTCTGAGGGTTTTGATTAGAGCTGGACAACCCCCACAAAAATGGTCTGGGGGTGCTCATGTGGATCCGGGGTGCAGGAGGATTTGCTGGCTGGGCCATGACAGTGCCAGGGAATTTAACCCTCCTGGCTGCAAGGGGCATGGGCAGGATGGGGCCGGCAATGCCCTGGGTGATGCCCCCAGATGAGATGGATGGGGACAGTGGGGACAGTGGGGAAAGGCTCTCTGGAGCATGACCTGCCCAGTGTGAGGGCCCAGGTGAGGGAGGGCCGGGACCAGAAAAGGCAGGAGTGGGTGGAGAGCAGGAACAAAGGCACCCCAGTGGCTCGGGAAAGGTTGCCTTTGCTTGCGGCTGAAAGCGCTGGGCAATAATAATCAAGATTTATCGCTTGGCAATCACCATGGCAACATCAAAACACAAGTGGGAGAGAGATGCTCCCCGGGGGGCTCCCTGCATCTCCTCCTGCTGTTGCTCAGCCCCAAGCAGGAGGAAGCAGAGGCTGGCGGGAAGGGAAGCTGGGTTTGATGGTGGAAGAAGGAGCTTTCCCAGCCGCCATTGAGCCCTGCCTTGCAGCAGGAACATCCCAGACAAGGGTTATTTCCTGCACCCCCAGATCCAAGGTGCCTGCTCTATTCCCAGCCAAGGGTGCTGGCTGCTCCTTGGGACACTGCTGTCTCTTGCCACCTCCTTTTCAGGTGCCAGCCAGCTGCTGGGTGCAAACAATGTGTGGAAAGAAGAAAATGCTGTGTTTCCTGCACTGGTGTTGGTGGCTCTTTGTGCTGCTCCAGAGAGGGATGCAGGCTCCTTCCTGGCACCAGGACTGGCACCAGCACCTTGCTGCTGACCCTGGGCAGCTCTGAAACAAGGAGTGCTCGCCTTGCTGGCACAAACTCCAGCCCTGTCTCTGCTACCAGAGCTACTAAGCCTCCATAAATATGCTTTTATTAATCAAGCACTGTTTGTTTAGCATAAACCAACTCCCCTGCTAAATGGCTGCAGGAGCAGCACGTGGTTTACAGCCATGACTCAGGGCTGCCAGTGCCACTCTGCAGGGCTAGGAGGGCATCATCCATCTCTGCTCCTCACTGCCAGCTGCCTCTGGTGCCCTGGGCACAACGGGCTGGCTCCATCCCGGCTGCTCCCTTCGGGCCTGGGTGAGAAGAAAGGCTCCCCAGGGCTCTGCTCCTTCCTTGGGATGTGCTGGGAGTGGGATCCATGCTGTGAGTACATCCCTGCTGGTGTGAAGGTGGTGACCCAAGAAGGACCACTGGTCCCCTCTGGTCCCCAAAGGGCACAGCTCCAGCTGGCCAGACAGTACTCGAGCCCAGGGGTGTTCCTGCACAGGAGGGAACAGCCATGGCCAGGCCCCTTCTCCCAGGAGAACACAGGACAGAAGGACTCTCTGCAGGGGCTGCTGCCTCTGCCCTGTTTGGGAGCTTATGGAGAGATTGGAATAGGGGAAAAAGCAGCTTCAGCCTTTGAAGGGGCAGCCAGGCAATATCTGCTGGGAGAGGAGCTGCGGGTTGCCGGCTCCTCTGCTTGCTGATCCAGTGCCAGGTTGCAGGGACTGAAGCAGCCTGTGGAGTTAGCAAAATCCTTTATTTTACATTTGATATCTTGTTCAGATCAATAAGGATTCCTAGAGCAATTCGGGGGCTTGTAGTCTCCTGATTAGCTGTCCCTTTATCCAGTTAGATTTTTCTTATCTAGAGTAATTGTTGTTCCAGAGAACATCTACGGCTGCAACATGACCTTACCGGCAAGGGTACGGCTCCCCGAGAAATACAGCTCCCCACCCGGGCCCTCCCTGCCAGCCCCTCCGCCTTATCTCCCTATAAATTGTTGCTGCAAGCTTTTGTTGCCTTCCCAAGGTGAGCCAGGGCGATCCGGAAGGCAAATAAATAAATCTCCATTGCTGAAAGGCCCCGGTGGTGGCCGTGGGGAGGAGGAGGGGGGGTGGAGGGATGTTTGTGCGGCCGCTGGTGTCCTGCAGGCTCTCTCCAGCAGATCTCTTGTCCAATGGACTTTGACAGGAGTTTTTTATTAACCACTGTGGCTCCTCCATCTATTCCCAGCCCCAGCATCTTCGGTAGGTTTGTGCTCCAGCCTCAGATTGGAAATAAATTGACGGCTAAAATAAAACCCCTCTCCAGCTGGGAGGGTGATGAATGAGGGAGGAGAAGGGGATGCAGGGAGGTTGCTCTTTTCTTGAATTGCTGTTGAACATCTTGGTTTTGTCTTTGGTAGGGCTACCAGGGATGCTCCTGGATGCCTGGCACTGCCCTTTGCCAGAGGGGGAACGTGGTGTCTTGGGTCTTCCACTGGGATTTCATCTCTCCCTTCTGATGGGACCTCTCACTTTCCCTGAATAGTTAATGGAAACTAATGCAGGGCTGACACTAAAGGAGCACTCGACACCAGCCCCTCAAATGCCACCTGACACCGGCAATTCCGGGGAAACAAACAACTCCATTAAATTCCCTGCATGCGGGAGGGCTCTGGAGAGGCTGTCTCCATGGAGCACCTGCCTGCTGCTCCTCTTTGTCTGCACCGGGAGAATCAAAGCCACAGGTTTTTCTGTGGAATGCCCAGCTCCTGAGTACTGTCCTGCCCAACCCCCTGGGGATGCAGCTGGGCAGCTTTTCCCAGAATAAATTACAAGGAACCAGGGACAGAGACGAGGTGTACTCTGGAAAGCAGCTGGTGGCTGAAGGTGTGGGCGACCGGGTGTTTTTCCAAACACCTGGCAAATGAGCTCCCCACTGGCTCTGTGGAGGATCAACACTGCTGAGACTGAATGTGGCAAATGGCCCTGGCCAAGATGATGTGGAGGAGAAAATTATCAACTCCCCCAAATGCTTCAGCATTTCCAAAATAGACCTGAGTGCCTTTAGGTTCTGATTCTGCCCCGGTGTGATCCTGCAGGAGGGAGAAATGGACAAGGATGGTCGTGGGGGGATGGCCTGGAAATGCCAAGTGGCCACAGGGACAGGTACAGGCACCAGCTGTGCCCAAGGAGGGTCCTCACCCAACTATCACCAAACTACCCTGGGGCACATTCCTGTATCCCGGCGGGGGCTGCCAGGATACACCCCCTGCATCCTCGGAAGCACCCGGGAAAGTCAGTCTTGTTTATTTATAGTTTCTTCCTTGCCTCTCTCTCCCTGTTGTGTGCAAATTGCCTGGAGACTCTGGAGAACCCTGATTGTGTTTAGGTGCCGTTCGAGCCTTTTCTGCTTGGCCGAGGGCGAGAGCACAGAACTGATGGAACCACAGGAGCATCCCCGGTGCCCGTAGCATCCCGGGTGCCCGCAGCACCCCCGGTGCCCGCAGCATCTTCCGCGCTGCCGCCGGAAGCCATGAGGGGGAGCTCAGCCCATTCCTTCCCTTCTCCTCGGCTGCGTGCGGGGCTGGACCGGCTCTGCCGAGGGTCCCGGTGGCACCGGGGAGCCCCTGGCCGCGCTGCCTGCAGCCTGTCCCCCCGCGCTGAGGACACCGGGGCGGGGGGGTGTTGCACATCCTCTGTGCGTGTGCCCGGTGTGAGGGCAGGAGCCTGGGCAAAGCAGGACTAATGCTCCTGGGGAGCCAGTGTCCACTCGCAGCATCCTCATCCTCATCTGCATCCTCAGCCTCTCCTCTGTCCCTGCAGTGGGTGTTCCCATGTGTGCCACACTGGAGTGTCCCCGCTCCTGTGGCTGCTCTGAGGGGACAGTCCTGGCAGCCGAGACCCCATCTGCCAGGGAAGGGGGCTCAGCTGAGTTAAAGGAGCCCTTCGAGGTCTCACCCAGGGGTACAGGGAGATCCCTGACTTACGGGACGTCTGAGGCATCCCCTCATTGCTCCTGGCTGACCCCTGACTTGTGTCAGAAAGAGCAAAAAAGGGCAGAAAATAGGGAAGAATTTCTGTATTTCAATTTTCTGAAAAAAGGAGAAATCCCATCCTATGTCTGCAATTATTTTATTATGCAGCACTAATGAAAAATACACTTGAACATCTAAAAAAGGCCTATGGTAAAGAGTTACTTAATGGAATAAATCACTCTAAATTAAGTAATTATCCCTTTGATTTTTTAATTTTTTTTTTTTATTTCAAACACCGATTGGCCAAAGGTGCTTCAGCTATGTGAGGCAATGGCTGTGGGCACAGTGAGGGCAAATCTCCAGGGAGAGCCACAGCCCAGGGGTGCTCCAAACCAAGGCTGGGTGTGCTGGGAGCCCCATGTGTCACTGTTCATGGCACAAAAGAACAACACTTACATCAGGTTGAAGTGAGGAACGAAAGAGGAAGTTTATTATGATTTGGGGTTTAAATAGGATTTGGAATGTGATTAAGGATTGGGAGATGAGAGGAACACCCCTCTGACCTCAGTGGTCAAACCAGCAGTCCATCACAGAGAGGAATGAAAACAATCTACTTTTGTTTATGTTAAATGCGTGAGAAATTCCAGTAAAAATATATAAACAAGAATCAGAAGGCTGAAAATCAGAGTGACACCATGTGATGCTGCAGAGCTGAGGCTGTGTGGGTGGGCATGGATGGGATGAGGGTGCAGGACTCAGGGCCCATCCCAGGCCCCTCTACAGTGAGGTCCTTGCTGGCAGCTCATGCCAAGCCCATGGAGCCTCTTCCCATCACAGCTCAGGCAGCTGATGCAGGCAAGGGAGGGAGAGAAGCAGTAAATAAATAAGCTAAATGAATATCTGGGCTCTTCAAGGGGGAAATCAGGGCTGTAAATTAGGCAGGGAAAATCTTCTGATCCCAGGGACTGAGCTTGGTAGATATGAGCAGCTAACATGCCCCAGGGTGAGGGAACAGCTCTGCAGGGCCAGGCACGGGGCCTGTCCTGGGCAGGGCTGTCCCACCCAGGCTCCTCCTTGGAGAATCCATACCTGTGTCGGCTCCGAGCCAGCCTTGGGAACAGCAAACAGCAAGTGCTTGATCCCTGTACCCCTGGCATCTGTTCCTGCCCCAGCTCTGCCACCAGCACCCAGCCCCAGCCCCGCCGATTCCACCCTCCCCTGGCTTATTTGTTAAATATCCTGTAATTATAGAGAAATAAAAGGTTCCTATGGATTAGGGGGTAATTATACTTAATAGGAACAGAATGAATATTCCTGGTTAACCATTTGGGCTTGGGAGGCAGATGGCACATAACCCTGTGTTTCCCTCGGAGCGTGGCAGCCCTGGCAGTGCTCTCATTAACCAGTTGCTCTCTGGCTCGAGACCAAAGGCATTAATTTGTTAATCAGCCCTGGTGGCATTGCTGATGATTGATCCTTGTCCTTGAGGTTCCTCGATGGCCCTGGGAAGCCCCTTTGGGTGCTCAGCCCGTGAGTGCCTGCCCTGCCCTGCCTTACTGTTCCCAGGGTTGGGAGCTCTGGGGGTGTCCCTCCTGGAGGTCACACCCTATGTCCCTCAGGGGCAGTGGCTGCTGGTGGCAG
The DNA here is from genome assembly GCF_965231275.1 of Zosterops lateralis. Lineage (NCBI taxonomy): Eukaryota > Metazoa > Chordata > Aves > Passeriformes > Zosteropidae > Zosterops > Zosterops lateralis. Next base: position 844,108 of record NC_139785.1, on the reverse strand, counting down.
CATGACAGGTGACATCCATAGCTCTGGGAATGCTGTGGAAAGGCAATTGCTCCCAGCCACACCCACTGAAGATGAACAAATTTCCATAATCTCGAGATCCTCCTGCTGCTGGTATCACAGGGAACTGCTGACGCACGGCCTGGGCATGTGGCCCTAGTGGCCATTTGTGTTTTGTCATCTCTGGCAGGGTGGTGATACCCCAGAGAGAGGTGGCTGCTGTGTGGGCAGGAGGTGACAGGAGCCAGGGGTCTCCTGTCCAAGGCAGGGGTCGGGGAAGAGCTGCCTGGGTAGGGTGGTGTCCTTGGGGCTTGAGCAGCCTCTGCCTGGAGGCCCCTGCTCTTAGCAGCCCCTTTGAACACAGGCATTATGGTGTGTTCAAAGAACATTAATAAATACAGCAGCAGCCACAGGGAGAGCTTGGTATTTACTGTAAATTCAGCATCTAAACAGAGACATAATTTTGTCTTCTACAGTTTAACACCATTCATAATTCTGTATTTTAACAGATTTCCCCCGGGGCCCCGAGATGCCTTTTTTTTATTTGAGGCTATTCCCAATTACCTGCTGTGCCCCTCCAGAGCAGGCTGCTGCTTAAATACATGCAGGGCTGCTGGGGCTGAGCCACAGACACTGTGTTGTCTCCTCCACGAGACCCTGGAACCCCTGCACTGGTGGGAATTTACCAGGGCTCCCACCTGGGTCCTGTGCATGGGGCTCTCCTCTCTGTGTGTATAAATAAATAGATAAAAATATAAATTTATAGAGATAAAAATATAAATATATATATATATATATATGATTAATCCCATCTCTCCTCCTTTGAGGGCATTGGCAGAGCAGAACACTCCTCTCATTCAGGACTACCCCCTCCCCAAACCTGCAGCTTCTTTCCCCCCATTAAAAAACTGAAAAATTAATTTAGCCAGGACTGATCGAATTGTGCTGGGCAGCTGCTGTCATTTATTCCCCACAGGGGGTGTGGTCCCGTGGTGCTCTGTGAGATGTGCAAACAAACCTGGAATGAGCCATGCTGGGTCCTCCCTGACTCAGAGCAGCCAGGTTGGCACCAGCTCTCCCTCCTGGGACCCAGCTGGGTTTTGAACTGTCAGGGATGAGTTTATTGGCATCTTTGCCATTTCCCTGCTTTTCCTGGAAAATGAATTAGTGTGCCTGGAATGGGAGGTGGCTGCAGGTGGACAGAGGGAGATCCCAGGGGAGTCTCACTAGCAGAGTGGTCCTCAGTTGGTGTTGTCTCCTCATTTTGGGTCATTGGTGCTTCCAGCCCTTCTGAGCTGGGCATGCTCTGGGAGAGCCTCACTCCACTGGGGGGCTGCCAGGAGCGTCTGTCCTTGCTGGGGCAGGAATCTACTTCCTCCCTATCATTATCCAGCCCATCACCCTTCCCTCAGCTCCCAGCTCCGGAGTTGAGCATCCAGCAGATGTTCCAGACTCCTGCTTTGCTTCTCTCCCTCTTTTCCTCCTTCCCTGTGCACAGCTGGGGGAACCCCAAGGGTTTTGCTGGGGGAGCCCCTGGGCCTGCTCCTGGCTCCCCACTCCAGCAGTTTTAGGGCTCCATGTGGGAGAAGGAAGGTTTCACCACCTAATAAATTTAGATTTAATTTGCAAGTGAAAAGGCGTTTTCTTTTGTAGCTGATGCTGCAGCCCAAATGTCTGAGCTTCTAGGGTTTAAGTCTAATTAACTGCATTTCACAGCTTATTTAAAGAAAAGAATGGAGGCATTAAAATTGTAAAATCTAATTTTTAAGTAAATCTTTCAGCACAAAATGAATGTCGCAGTCTCCCAGCCGCCTTGGCAATATATCTCTTGTCTTCAAATTTCAACATGAGCTTTTGCAAACATGAAATTATTCATTAGACTGTCTGGTAAAAGGATAAATAAGTGTCGCTTCACATCCAAGATCTCCTGGTTTTCCATTTAGCAAAAATTGGTTTATTCAGGATTATGCAGAGAGGCCAATGGGAGGTGGGAGGGAACAGATAACCCAGTGGCCACGTGCTCTGCTTGGACTCTGCTGGGCCCTTTGGAGGAGTGGGCAGTGAATCTCCTTGAATTTTGCCCATTTCCCTGGGGTTTTGTCCCTTTTATTTTACCTGCTCCATTAAAGGCCAGAGTCCCTGGCCTTGGCAGTCCCACTCTCCTCACATCATCAAAGGGAGTTTGTTTCTGCCCTCCTTGAAAAGGAATGGATTTCATGGAATTGAAACTATTATTTTAACAGCTCCATATTTTTTTTCACTTTAAAAAAATCCCAGCGATTTGTCTTTTGCTTGATTAAAGTCACAATTAACTGTAGGAGTGAAGTATTCAACGCTAACGCTGGTCCTGGCTGGATGCTGAAGTTCAGTCTCGGTGCTCCTGATCCCTCCCTGCCCCCGGAAGTGGTGGGATTTGCCTTGGGATGTGCTTGGGATGTTCCTCGGGATGTGCTCGGCATGTGCTAGGGATGTCCTCGGGATGTTCCCGGGATGTGCTCAGGATATCCCCAGGATGCCCCCAGGACCTCCCTCGAGATGTGCTTGGGATGTGCCTGGGATGTGCCTAGGACATGCCCTGGGATGTGCTCGTGATATCCCCCGGGATGTCCCCAGGATGTTCTCAGCCCTGCCAGCCCTGCCAGCCCAGCCTCGGGGTGAGCTGGTGCCAAACTGCGCTGTAATTAACAGTGGGATGCAGAACGTAGCAGAGAGGTAATTAACGGCTGAGGAATGCGTGGAAAAATGATGCTCATTAGCACACCCCACGATCCTGGGCTGGAAAGGGGATGTGAGAATGTGGGGTACGGATTGGCACTGCCAGACATGGGACCAGAGTAGAGCCAGGCTCTGTGGGGTGTAGGGGCACAGGAAAGGGGCTCCCCACTTCCCTTTCCCATGTCCTGGCAGCAGCAACCAGAGGATGCTCCTCCATGGATTTGGACGGGAAGCTCATGTCTGACCCTTTGGAGTGTGTGGAGATCACCTGGAGGTGGATGAGCTGTGTCTGAGAGCAGTGCTGACACCATGTCCCCTCTCCAGGTGACAGCCTCATCTCCTGCCCTGTGCTGTGGGAGAGCCTGGAGCTGCCTCCTGGATGTGGGGACATTCTGGGGAAATAACGACCCACACAGGGGCCAGCCTCAACTGAAATACCCCAAAAATGACTGGTGAAGTGGGACGTTCCTGATTTAGTTTCTTTTTGCACCAGTATCACACAAATGAAAGCAGAGGAGTGGCTGGAATCTTGTTTCAAGCCAGGAAAGTGAGATCCAGGGAGCAGCATCACTCCTGAGTCCAGTTCACTCCTGCCCTGCTGGGTGCTGAGGGCTCCCTAGAGAATGGGTCCTCTGGAATGGGGATGCACAGGGCCCTAGAGGGGTGTATGCCTCCAACAGAGTGAGATCTGGGCTGATCCTGGGAAGCAGAAGCTAATTTTTCCCCAGCCAGGGCAGCTCCACCTGATGTCTGTCTATCTCTGAGCAGGGCAAAGTCTCGCCAGGATGGAGCCAGGAGTGGGAGCAGTGCCGTGGGTATCTCCTTTTAGTGCTGCTATTTCTTGTTGGTTTTTAATTCTGAATTACAATGTGTTTCTACAGGCTCTACTGTATCCCCGGAATCACACTCTGTGCTAAATCAGTCTGAGGCAATCAATGCTTTTCTAATGAATTCTGAATTCCTGATGTCAGGACATTGTGCTGCTGCTTGTTTTCTCCCTGCCTTTCTTTTTCCTCTGCGTTATTCCTCTGAGTTGCATAACACATATTCCCTGTGCGTGTATATATATATATATATATATATGTATATATGTATTTTTTTTTCCCTCCCCTCTGCAGACCTCATTGGCAAAGTTAATGGTGTGTTTCTGGAGTAATTAGGATGATTTAAATGGCCTCATAACAAAGTTCTTCTGCAGGAACAGAGGCTTCTCACCCTTTGTATCTGTCATGTCTGGGCTGGGAGTGGTGGTGGAGGGAAATGTGGTAGGAAATGGAGGGGAGCAGCCCCTAGCCAGGAGATCTGGGTGTGGACAGGTGGGAATTAATTATTCACGGCTGGCAGTTCAGCAGGATTTATTTGTACACCTGGAAATCAATGGTAGCGAGGAAGTGGCTCTTGTGGCGATGACCCCTCTGTCCCTTCCTCTGGAGCTGGCACAACTGGGGAGCAGTGCTGTGCTCCCTCTCTCCATACCTGGCTGGGATCCATGGCTGGAAGGATCCTTGCCAGCACCAGCAGACTCAAGAATATCTGAAGGCTGAGATTTTGGCTGCAGGAAGGTGCTGGCTCTGCAGCCAGTGGTGCCTTTTGAAGCTGTTGCTGCCTCCAGCTGTTTGTTGTCCCCGTCCTGCCGAGTCTCCAGGAGCAATCCCACACCTGCTCTGGCCAAAACCAGCCCAGGCCACCAAAGGGGTGTGAGAGGAGCCCATCCCCACATCTGTATTTTGGCCCCAAGGGATGCTCCTGCTGTGGCAACCACTCCATGGTCCGGCGGTGCAGCATTGCTGATGCCAACTGAAGGAGCACCACCAGAGGCACCCCAGTGTCCCCACAGTCCTACGTGGCCATTCTCGGATGGAGGCTGCCTTTGGAGTCTCCTCTTGTGTTCCCAACAGCGCCTCAGAAATTAAGAATCAATCCGATTATTCAAGCCCATAAACAACATCATAAAAATAACATCAATTTGCACAGAAAGGCGCTGCATTAATGCGCTGAAATAATGATGCACTTTTACAACATAAATTTACAATCAATCTTGCTTTTAACACCGTGAAACAACAGTTGGAGGAGGATCAATCCTTCGCCTGAATTAGACGCTTGAGTCAGAGATGCTTCGGGGGTTATTTTTGGAAGCTTTTAGCACCGGCTCTGGCGGGGCTGTCGCTGTCGGCTCTGCGTGCGACAGCGGCTCCCGCAGCACCCGGCGCTCGCGGCGGGACACCGGGAGGTCGCAGCAGGAGCGGGGCTGGCTCTGCCTGCCGTGCCTTTCCCGAGGCTGGGAGCGGGGTGTGCCGCGGGAAGGGGAGCAGGGAGATGAGGAGCTGCCAGGAGCGGGCTGGGCTGCGGCAGCTTGGGTCCTGCAGGCTCCAGTCCCCACTTGGGCTGTGAACACAGGGAACCCGCCTCTGGGGCAGGGAGGGAGCGTGTCTGACTCTCCTGGTCCTGCAGAACTGGCCCGGCCTGGGTACTTTGTGTCCCAGCAACGTGCATGCTCCCGGATGAAGCCAGATAACTACGGCTCTATGCACCAGCCTTGCCAAAAAGCCATCCCTGTCGTTTCCCCCACTTCCTCAGTCCTGGAAAGCACACCAGGAGGCTCAGCAGTGACCACTGCTGCTGCTTCCCAGAGCTGCATCCCACCCAGGAAATTTTTCCAAGTACCTTCCCAGTAAAGGCTCAGACTATCTGGACCCCAGGCCCTGTTGCCACAGCTTTTTAGCACGGTTTTCTATTTTTATTATTTTTACTTATAAATGGGCCCCAAAATGAAATCTCTGCTTATGGAGAGATTGATTAGTGAACCAACTCAATTATGTCTTTAGCCGAGAGCTATATTAAGTAATGCAGCAAAATTATTGCCGTGTGCAGATCCATTTTGTTAAGCAGCTGTTCACTGGCCCGAGGAGGAGAAGATGGAGGTTAAAATGTTTTTATGGTTCTGGAGACACACAGGAACCCCAAAGCTAGGAGGTGGCTGATTCCAGGGGAGGCTTACGGACAGCGTTGTGTTCATGTTTCCCCGACACTTTGAGGGGCAACACGTTGCGATGTGGGTGTGGACCCTCACAGAGGACAGCAGGCAGCAAGAGGGTCAAACATGGAAGGCTCTTTATTATCTAACTCCAATTCTACTTAAATACACTTTTTACAAAGGGCCCAGATTGGCCCAAGAAGGTTACAACCTCCTGACTCCATTGGTCACTGTGACCATCAGTCAAATTCTCTCTCAGAGAAAACTATGCAAAACACACAGATAAATTCTAAGAATACACATTGTTTACAAGAAGCAGTGTGAGATTCAGGCTGCAAAGGTTCAAACACTCGAAAGCAAGAAAATGCAGGGGCAACATGTCCAGGCTCCTCAGCTGAGCTGGATTGCTTCCTGAGGGACCCCAAGCTCCGGGAGGGAATCAAGACCAGCCTTGAGGCCAGGTTGTCCCACTGTGCCCTCTCCAGCTGTGAACCTCTTGTAATTCCCTGGGGTTTGGTGCCTGCCTGGCTCTGCCACAGTAAAGGGTCCACAGAGCCACAGCTCTGGAAGGGATGGAGCAACAGAAGGAGCATCTTTTATGTTTCACTTCCTTGCTGCCGTCATCATCAGTTCCTTGGCATGGATTCCCCTCCCTCACCTGGTCCTGCTCTGCTGCTCCCCATGCCTGCTCCGGACTCTCAGTGCTGGGGTTTATGGCAGCACACTGTAAATAAGGGTTGGGAGACATTAAATTCTCCGTGTCCTGCTTTACAAACAGTGAGGATGAGGAATGCTCCTGGGTGAGCAGCAGCAGAGCCCAGGGCGGGCTCCAGCAGCCCTGGCTCTCCTGTTAAAACATTTATGGCTTCCAGGGAGCTCTGGCAGCTCCAGCAGGATCCTCTCCTTCGTTAAAAGGAAGCTGCACTCGTCTTCTTATTCCGAGTGTCTTTTAGAATACAATTAACTTCCACACCACATTTGTACTTCCCAAACCTAATTTAGTCATACAAGGACAAGGGTGTTCCTGCCGAGAACAGGTACTGACAAAGGCAGGAGGATCCAGGTCAGGCCTGGGAACAATTAAAGATGTATTCCCTGTGTTCAGGAGCTTTCCTGCACACTGGTCTGCCTGCAGGGCAATCCCAAATGCCTTGGCAGGGAGAAGAAAAAGAGCTGCTTGCTCCTGTGAGATTTCTGTGCCAGGATGGAGAACCCCTCTGCAGGTGAAGCTGGAGCAGCCACTATCCAGAGAGCCTGGAATATTAAACAGGAAAAGTCTGGTGCCATTCCTAATGCTTCCAAGAGTCTCCCAGAAAGCATCATGCTATTCACAAGCAGATGCCACCAATGCCTTCCCCTGGACCAGCAGAACCCACCCTGTGAACTCATGAGCCCCCATTTCCCATTTCATTGGCCCCACCAACTGGAAAAGCCAGTTGGTGGTAAAGCCTGTTAGCAACGTGGAGCATTTCCCAGGATTTTCTCCCCTCAGTGAGCTCCTGGGTGATGATCCTCATCCTCTGGAGGAAGGCAGGGAAGAGGAGCAGCTGTGCGGGGGGCGGGGGCTCAGAGGGAAGGATGCCAGGATCTGGCTGCCCTGCTAGTGAAGAGTGTGAAAAGAGGGATCCAGATACCTGCTCTGTAGGATATCTCCCAACTGACACCTGAATCTGGGAATTTCCTCCCCAAATCTCTCACAATGCTGGTTTTCCTGTGGTGTGTGGATCCCCAGAGCCAGCCCACCGAACCCCTGCCGTGCATCCCTCTGGCTCTGCGGGGTGATGTGAGGGGGCCCTGGTTACAGCCCCTCATAAAGTGCCTGATGGCTCATTATGACCCACAGGCTCAGGTGGAATAATGAGTTTTCATTGCTGTGCCATAAACTTTATGGAAGTGATAAAGGAATGAAGCTCTGTGCCTGCACTGGGATGTGCAGGGGGGGCTCGAGGCTGCTTGGGGCAGCCTATGAGTGATTAATGAGGATGGTGGGGGGAATTGGGGCTGAGCAGGGTTTCCCCTGGCTGGGGCAGGAGGGTTTGGGGGCTCTGTGGGGTTGTGCTGTGCTGGGAGGGACATGGACACGTACAGGGAGAGTCCCTGTATGAAACCCCAGCACAGCCCTGTTCCAGCTGCACACACGGGTCACACGTTTTATTGACTGTTCCATCTGCTCCACCCTGACATTTCCTCCTCCTCCTCAAAACTTAGCTTTTATGACAGCTCAGCTCCCCAAAGGCAGTACTTTTTTCTCCCTCTGCCTTTCCAAACCTCCAAAGGATTTCTGTCCCTGTTTATCCTTAAAACTCATCCTCTTCTGAACCCCTGCCACGGGTAGGGACACCTTTCAGTATTCCAGGTTGTTCCAAGCCCTGTCCAGCCTGGCCTGGGACACTTCCAGTGATCCAGGGGCAGCCACAGCTGCTCTGGACACCCTGTGCCAGGGCCTCATCACCCTCACAGAGAAGAATTCCTTCCCAATATTCCATCCATCCCTGCCCTGTGGCAGTGGGAAGCCATTCCCTGTGTCCTGTCACTACAGCTCCTGATGAATCCTTCCCATGAAATTCATCCCAGCCTTGGGAGAACCTGACTCCTGTTTCTTGGGCCTGGGGGTTGGTGGCAGGCCGTGACACTGACCTGGTCCCCGCAGCATCCCCCGTGGGCAGAGGGACAGCCCGGGCTCAGCAGCACAGCCCCAAGAGCTGCAAAGTGCGCTATTAAATATTTAATTCTACTTAACGAGTCAATAGAGTCAGTGCTATCGGCGGGTCGGGGGCTCGCTCCCAGCCTGCTCTGATTAACAAAGCACCTGGGCAGGCAGGATCTGCTGATCCAGTCAGCCAGGGCTGGCACAGAGCGCTCGATGCCGCCGGAGAGGCAGCATTAACTGGGAAGCATCGATTTGGACATTAGCCGGCTTTTACATTCGAAAGCAGACGACGCAAGGACCTTCAATTATCTTCAAAGCAACTGAAGGGAGGGAAATTGGTCTTAGATGTGGTAAATAGACTCCACAAACTCTACTGAAGCATGCAAAGATGTACACAAGGGAATTACAGATTCTTGCCTAACTGGCTGGAGTTTACTCAAAAATGTGATTGGAATTCTCCGGATTTCACGGGAGGATGTTTTGGCGCTAATCTGATCTGGGGCTTTGTTAATCTGATTGGGATTATTGCTGCAGGAAACAATCCCCACCTGGCGTTTCCTGAGGGTCAGCCCCTGTACAGGAATGCCTGGAAAGAGAGATTTCCTCACAAAATAACTCTGTGCCAGTCAATTTACCCGGACTGGGCCTGGTTTGGCTTTAGGGGAGATTTTTGGTTGGTTTATTTCTGATCTCATATTGGTCGCCTACATATGTTGGACCAGATTTTCCCAGGAACACCAGAACAGCCAGGGAATGTTCCTTTGCTCCTGAATAACCCAGGGAATGTTCCTTTGCTCCTGATTAACCCAGTGAATGTTCCTTTGCTCCTGAATAACCCCTCCATCCCTGCAGGTGCTGTGCACACAGCAAGTTCTGTCCCAGCTTCTCCAGAGCTGGTGGCCCTTGTAGGGCAGGACTCTCCATTCCCGAGGGATCACTGCACCGAGGGGGATCTCCAGCCCCTCGGCACTGCCATCCCACACCGGGATTCCCAGCACAGGGATTCCCTGGCACAGCCCTCCCTCCCTGTGGCACAGGGCTGCTGAGCCCAGTGCAGGGATTCCAGCTGGGCTCCTGGCTGTGCTGCCTCACCCTCTCAGTCAGAGCCTTGTGTAAAACACATAAAGCTGCATTTTCCACTCATTTCCCCTCTGCCTTTCCACGCAGGATAGCGGCGTGCCCGCCTCCCCTTGTCCCCAGGCACTGCTCCTAACAGGTGATTAATGCTCCTAAGGAGCGGGACTCTCCCTGCGAGCCAGCACCGCTCCCCCTCTGTGCCAGGCAGGAAACAGCAGCAGGAAAACGCTGCTGTTATTGTGCCGAGGCTTAAATAAGGAAATCCTGCGTAAAACGGCTTTTTTTTTTTTTTTTTTTTTTCTCTCTGAGCCTTGGTGGTTTCCTCAGCCCCAAAGGTTGCATCGAGCAAACACACCAGATCTTTCTGACGAGGGTTATTGACTGAGAGTCACACAGCGTGTAAACAGGGCTGGCAGGTTTGATCTGCAGCGCAGCCGTGTCAATGCTCCCATTGATCCCAGCATGGGGAGTTAGAGCCCCGAGGAGGCCGGACGGGGTATGAGGGAGCAGGGCCGGCAGGGATGGCACTGCCCGGGCAGGGGTCCTGCTCCCATGGCACGGGGGACACCTGGCACGGGCTCCGAGGGGTGCAGGGAGGGGCAGGACTCACAGGCCGTGTGCTGAGGCACCGCTGCCTAGCCCAGCAGGATTTATCTACATCAGGTCAGCCTGGGTTTGCTCTTCCCATTGCTTAGCAACACCGGCAGGGCCGGCGCAGCCGGAGAGGAAGAGAACCACAGGGGGCTGAACTGGGCTTGGGCTGTACTCGGTCACAGCAGTGTCAGAATGTCCCCATCCCTGTCCCCATCCTGGCATCTGGTATGGGCTGGTGATGGAGCTGAGTTCTGCAGGAGTCTCAGGCCGTGTTTATTTCCATCTGTATGGAATGAGTGGTTCATGCTCTGCCTGCTGGAAGCAGTTGGGGATATCCTGAGTTGTCTGCTTGCTCAGGTGCAGTGCTGGCACCTGGAATGTCTCTGCCAGGTCAGGACAGTCCCCACTAACTGTATGTAAACAGCAGAAGCACTGTGTGAGGTGGACAGCTCTGTCCATGAGCCAGTGGGAATGCTGTCCCACCAAACACCTCCGGGCTGGGCTCTGTCCCCACACCAGGGCAGACAAAAGGGTGAGGGATGCGATTCCATCAGCTCAGCCTGGCCTCTCAAGGAAACTTCCCTCGAAACCCTGAGTCTCATTAGCTATTTCCAAGGAGCAGGATGACTCTCGGGCTGTGAGTCAGCAGCGGCGGCGGGTTCGGCACCAATGGGATAAACAGAGCGGCTGTGACAAGGGAACTGCAGCGCTGCCGCTCTCCAAGGGAGGGGAGGGGATGAGCTGCCTCGGCTTGCCAGGAGCCAGGGGGATTTGCGCAGGGAGGGAGATTTGTGCAGGGAGGGAGATTTGTGCAGGGACATTCGTGCAGGGAGAGGGGAGGCGGACGGCCGCGGATCCGCGGTTCCGGCGCTCTGAAATCACTCGTATGTTTGGATTAAAAACGGAGCTCCACAGCGACGAAAAAGCCAAAACACAACCTGCAGACTCTCAGCCACAACACAGGGGATCTGAAAGCCTCGCTCACCAAAGCTCCTCCTCCGGGTACGGCTGCTGGGGTGCAATGAATTCAGGGAGAGCTCAAGCCATCGGTGCCCTGAGCATCCCCCAGCCCAGCCCTGGGCCGTGCTGGGCATCACACGGGGTTCCCTAGAGCTCCCTAGAGAGTATTTTATATTTTTACCCCCAAGTAATCCCCCCTCACTCTGTAATTACTCTTCTCCAGCCACATTTTCTGTTCTCTGGTAATTAAATCAAGCAGCACAAGGGCAGAAATACCTCGTGAACTCCACTCTGGCATTACATCAACACCTCAGAGCTGCCAATGCCTCAGTTCTCCCGCACAGCCTCCACACCACTCATTGGGAACATACTGTTCAATCTCATTGCCCATCTCTTGGGGCCTCTGGGACCCTGTGCCAGGCTGTGTGAGGGGCTGCTGCCCCAAGAACGAGGTGCTAGCTCTGCCCAAGGGTTCCCACAGCATCCCTGAGTCAGTGGGAGCCAAGGGGAAGGGCCAGGGGCTCAGTGCCCTCACCTGGAGCCCGGACAGGTCATGGTGCAGGCTGGCAGCTCCCAGCAGCCCGTGCCGCGGGCGCCTGGCCTGGGCTCCGCTCTGTTTGCCTGGGATATCCTCCAAACCGCGTCCAGTCACAGGGAATTTTCAGCCTGAACGGTGATTTGGCTCCGTCCTGGAGGTAGCAGAAGGTTTCCCGTGCTGCCGGGGGACTCCAGCAGCTCGGGCAGGGCTTGTGGTGCGTGCTCTGGGCGGGAGGGTGTCGGCAGGGCAGGCTGGTGACAGCCAGGTGTTGGGGCTGGGAGAAGGATGGGGACAGACTGCGATAACCAAATTCCTCTGTGTGGGACAGTCCAGCGCCCATTCCTGGGACAGGGATGCTGCATGCCCGGAGCACGCAGTCCCGAGGCAGCCGTGCTCGGGGAGATGGGCGCTCCTCCCACCCTCGGAGCTATTTATCTCGGGAGAAACAGAGGAATATTTTGTATCTTTGACAAAGCAGCACTTTACAAGCGGTTGACACTTTATTAACTAATCTCTGATACTTGAGTAATTTATTATGTTTAAGCTGGTGCCATCAAGTCTCTCAGCAGTGTCCGTGTGCGCCGGGAAATAAATTAAAGACTGTCCAGAGATACTTGGCTCATCGCTGTGATTGCTGGGCTGGCGAGATGGAGGGCTAAGGTTCTCTCCTCCTGCAAATTGGAAATTAGGAATTAATAAGATGACAGGCCAGAGAGCCCCGCTGGCTGCGTCTGGCAGAGAGCTGCTGGTGGGGGAACGGGCACGGCGGCTCCAGGAGCGGGCACGATGCTCGCTGGGTGTCCCGTCCAGGGAGGCTCCAGGCAACCTCGTGGTGTGGCACCATTTCCAAGTCAATGGGATAATGTGGGTAATTACAGCCCTGTCAGGCGGGCATCACTCCTGGACAATGTAATGGAGGAGCTGACGTGGGACCTCATTAATAAAAATTTAAAGCAGGTGATACAACAAATGCCAATCAGCACGGGGTGTGGAGCACAGCCCTCGCCACACTGAGGTGGTATCTTTTAGATTCGATTGCAAGCTTGCCTGATAAAGGTATCAGTGCTGATGAGGCGCTCCTCCGCTCCGGGAGATGGCCCCGTTGAACTCCAAAGGTTTGGGATAGAGGCCCAAAGGTTTGGGGTCCCCTCTGGGCTGGGGGACCGGCTAGGGCAGTTGATATCTCTTCCCACAGCGGTGGCACAAGGAGATGGTGAGCTGCCTCATCCCCCCGTTTCCACGGCAACGCGCAATTCCTGGCGGAGGGAGGAGGGGGCAGCCCTGGCAGGAGCTCACTGCCGGCGAGTCGGGGCTGGGGCTGGTTCCTCCTCCACCAGCCGCGGCCCACAGCAGTGCTTGGGCACAGTCAGCAGGTAATTAAAACGCGCATCATTAACAAACTACTGAAACTTTAATTACTCAGCCTGCGCCTGGGTTTCCCCCTCCCCAAATTGCCCAACTCAGGGAAAGAAGCAGGAGTAGGGAAGAAGGCTGAGGGCAAAACCTGATTATGTTTATTAAACCAATAAAAAAACTTGATGCTGTAATAGTAATTAAATTAATTTATAAAGCAATTTGCTCCCCAAAATGGGATTTGACAGCTCACGGGCTGCTGCATGGATCCAACACGTAAAGGGGGTAGGATGCTGCCCCCACCCTGACACCCCCCATTGGTGCCCAGGCCTTTGCTCTGGGGTGTTTGCTGGACTTGTCACACACCTGGCAGAATGGATTTTGGGGACAGACACAGAGCTCTGTCCTGCCTTTCCCATCTTGGCTTTCCCCTCAAAGGCAGGTGAGCTCTTCTTGCTCAGGAATGCTGGGATTTTTTGGGTGAGATATGCAGAGGAAAGAGAAGGGAAAGGCAGAGGAGAAGTCGCCAGAGGGATATCTCCACTCCCTTATCACACCCCATTGGATACCTGCACTCTCTAACCTGCCTGGTGCCAGTCAGGGGACGGTTTGTGACTTTGTTGAAAGTGAAAAATCATCTGCTGAAAGATGAGAAAAGTGCTGGCTTAGAAATGACACGTTTTTGGCCCAAGCTGCTGGGTCTGGAAAGCTGCTCAGAGGAAGCAGATTGCTTTCAGCCAGAAAGGGTTTGATTGAAAACCTTGTTTTCTGTGGGAGGGAAAAAGTTTTGACAAAACGCTTTTATAGTAACCTGGGCCCTGTCTCGCCGCTGGCTCTGGAAGTCGCTTTCTCCTCTCATTTGAGCAATTCTCCTTGGCAGCCCTTGTGCTGAGGATTTCATTTTGAGGATGTTTTTGCAGCCAGGCAGAGGGTGAGGATGGGGCAGCACTGCTGGGGTGCTGGAGCATGAGGAAGAAGCTGCCCCAGCCTGGTTTCCCCTCATGTTGCAGAGGACCTGTGACCAGTACCCACAGTGGTGTTCCCAAACTGCCTCTGGCTGCCATGCAGAGCAATAGGCTCTCTGTTTCCACAGCCTGCTGCTCTGTATTTTGACATTTTGCCTCCTTTGGTAAACGATGGAGGCGGTTTCTGCCATGCAAAGTTGGTCAGAACCTGAGGAAAGTGTTTTCCAGGCGCCCTGGCTTGGGAAGTGGGAAGAACCGAGCTCTCCTCTCTTCCTCCTGCTCCTTCCTCCAAAGGCATGCTGGCATCTAACCACTTCTAACCACCAGGTTTGAGCAGCAAATTATAAGTTAAATTATAACTAATGCTCAACTTTTGCCGGGCTCTGTCTGTTCTGCCAGTGCATGAGATGCTCCCCCAGCCCAGCTCTGCATCCAGGCCAGTGCAGTCATTATGTCTGCAGGGGGCCGGGCTGCAGCCCTGGGCCTGAAAAATGCACGAGTGTGCTCCTTCCCTGGGCGTGGGTCAGCTCTGCCTTCAGCCTCCTCCTCAGCATCCTTATGGTCCCAGGAATGGGGCAGCTCTGCCTTCACCATCCTCATGGCCCCAGGAACAGGGCAGCTCTGCCTTTAGCCTCCTCCTCAACGTCCTCCATGGACCAGGAGCAGCAGTGGAGCCGTGCTCTGCCTGCATGGGAGAGCAAACCCTCCCACTGCTGCTCTTGCTGGAGCTGGCACCAGTTCCTCACTGCAGTTCCCAGAAAAAAATCCTATTCTACCCCAAGAAATTATCCCAAGCAGCCCTGGCACTTCTAGGGGTGCCCAGCCCACCCTGAGTGTCAGCTTGCCCTGACAGCTCTGCCCAGGGTGTGATGTTGCTGTGGCATTGCCATTGTGCAGCTGGTGGGATGCAGCAGTGAGGGCACCCAAAACCTCAGCAGCTGGTTTGGGGGTCTCCAGTGCTTGACCATGGTGGGCATTGAGCAGAAGGACCTCTCCCTCTTGGGGACAGGGCAGCTGGAAGTGCCAGTTGAGCTGCACTGACATAAAAGCTCCGTGCACATCACAGAAAGGATTTTTTAACCCAGCAGGAGCCTCCCGGGCAGGTCTTAGGGAGCAGGAGAGTTGTGGAGTGCTGTTCCCTGAGTTCAGCAGAGGAAAGTGCTGGCTAAGCTGCTCCTCTGGCTCACCCCACACTTTCCCTGCTGGGTTTCCGTGCAGGTGTAATGGATGGAGAAGAGTGGGATTGAAGGTCTTGGGGGCACAGAAGACAGCGCCTGAGCCATCAGTCAGGTGCAAAAGCAAAGTAGTAACATTTCAGGGCAGTAATTTTTAATAATTTATGAGTTTCACTCAGTTCCCAGAGTGTTATTACCTCACTTAACATCATTTACAAATTACACATGATCCCATCAATTGTAGTAAAGTGAGGAAGTGTCTGGGAGACGCTCAAAAATCAAACGCTATAGAGCAGATGAGAATTTATGAACCCGGATTGGCTGCAGTGGTGGCGGGGGCAGCCACGCCAGGCCAGGGTGTCACCCACCCCAGTGTGCATGGCCTCCACACTCGTGTGTCCCTGGGACGGAGTGTGGTGGCTGCAGAGGGTGAAAGGAGGGACGAGGGATGAGCTGTGGACCTGTCCACATCCATGCTCTGTCCTTTCCCCCCAGGGAGGGCAGGTAGGAGGCGAGCCCCAGTCCCGCTCTTCTCCTGGTGGTTCGCGCTGCATCCCGGGCGGGCTCGGGGAAGCGCCGCTTCCTTTGTGCCGCCGGTGGCACAGAAACCTTCTCCATGGCAACACAGCCAGCCGCGGGCAGGACGTGGCCTGCTGGGATGCTCTTCCAGAGGGGCACTGGGCACCCGACGGGCTTCAGGGGGCTTCAGCAGAGCCCCTCGGGATCTGGAGGAAGGGAAGGGATGCCCAGCGGCAGCAGCAGCCCGTGGCCTGAGCAGCTCGTCATGTCCCCTGTGGGATGCTGAGTGGGGCTGGGCCACCTTGATGTGGGCTAAATAAAGGGTTGGGAGGACCATCCATGGTCTGCTTGGCAAGGGCAGAGCTCCCGGGATGGGGAGCTTCGGTCCCCAAATTGCCGGGGATATTAGTGGGTTCCATGGCCAGGAACTGCCTCATCTACAGATTATTTTTAAGTGAAAAGACAGTGGCAGCTGCTTAAATGCGTTGACTTGTTGAAAACCATACAGATTTGGATACCGATGGCACCGAGTGCTATTGCTGAGGTGTCTCGGCCCATCTGCGTAAAGTAACTATTGATTTTGGTTGATATGCATCGATTCTAAGAAAACTGCCCTGCTTTGAAAATGAACTTCCAGTAGTTTCAAGGGAAGAGGCGGCGAGCGGTGTCTGTCTCGCAGGGCTCCCTCGTTTCGGTAAAGGTGGCTCCTACATCTGAAAAACAGCAGCGAAGGCAAACAAATAGCTCGGAGGGAATTAAAACGCATCGATCCTCGGGGCAGGGGATAATGGCCTCCGCTAAAAGCTTTTGGAGACGTTAATACATCGCTTTGAATAAAGATCTGCCTCCGCCCGCTCTGGCCGCGCCTCGCTGGGGCGGGAGGTGCGGAGCTCACGCCTGTCCTAGTGCGTTCCCCGCGGTCTGCAGGAGGCCGGGCTGTGCCACCTGTCCCTCGCTGTCCCTCGCTGTTCCTCGCTGTCCCTCTGTCTGTCCGCCCGCCGTATCTCCTCCTCGAAGGCATTTTAATTGGCAGGGCAGGGCAGTGCCTGGCAGCGGGTCCTGGGCAGCCTGACCTGGCAGGGCTGCACCGTCCAGACCAACAGGCAGAGTCCATCTGGGAGAGGCAGTCCGAGCGCCTCCAGCAAGTCCTCTCTGTTAATTAAAGGTATTAATTGGCATGCAGCCTGTTTATTTAAAGAGGCAGTGGCCTCTGCAGTGCCTGGCAGCAATTAGAGCTGGCTGGAGGTCCGGGCACATAGAGAATAGAGTTTGTGAGGCACTCCTGTCCCCATCCTTGGGAAGGACACTGCTAGGAGCCTAAAGAATGCCCGGGGCTGTCCCTGATCTCCTCCCCACCCCTCTGTGCACCCAGTGAACACCCAGAGCGTGCTGTGAGCCAGACCCGCTGCAAGCAGGAGAGTTTGAATGTCAGGAAACACATTTTTGGTGAAAGATATATTGGGTGAAAGATGTGTTTCCTTCCTTCCAATGATTGATTTGCACCATAAGCCACGGGAGGGATGCCTTTGTGTCTGTATTTCATGGTCATTCCTGAGAAGCCTGGACACTGCTCCTGCATCCCAGGCAGGGGATGGGATGCAGCACTGGCACTGGCACCGTGCCCTGACCAGGCAGCCGGCTGGTGACAGCTCCAAGGGTTCACACACCCCGCCCTGACTCCGTTAAAGTCCTTGCACTTCCATTTCTGAGCGTAGTCTGGGAGCGACATGAAAATTAGATCTAATAATGAATGATTACAACTTCCAAGGTAAGTCTAGTTGGTTGACTAATCAATTTGGTTAAGTGAAAATCCATAGCAAATGAGGCAGCAGCAGTACAACATTTCTCCATCCAATTTAAATTAAAACACCAACCATAATAATTTCACAATTACTCTGGGAGGATGCACCAGGGACTTGCCCCTTGAGATGGGAAATGTCAAGGACTGCAGGGGAGGCCACTGGAGCAGGCAGGAGCAGGGAGCAGCCTCTGGCATGGCTGGCTGCCCCTCAGGTGCCCACAGCTCCCAGGGGGAGCTCAACCTGGGAACTGGAGAGGGGAACCTGCTCCTTCCCATCCAGTTGTAATTCCTCTGTTCTGCTGGGGCAGAACTGTGAGAGACGGGAACATTAAATCCCCTGGAAAGTCTCCGCCGCAGCAGCCTTTAGTGGCCTGAATTATTTATGTGTGTACAGTTGTGCTGTGAGCCAAACTGTGCCTAAAACAAATCCCAGCAGCTGCTGGGGTCTGCCTTGGGCACGGGGGCTCCAAGGGACAGGAGTCTCCACCACAGCAGCTGGTGGTAAGCTGGGGGCCTGGAGGGGAACACCACCACTTCCTAACTTCTGTTTTTGGCTGTCCCTTCATCTGTGCCAGGGATAAAGAGCAATCCATGCCCTAGTTGGCTGCCAGGGGTGCCTGGTGGTGATGTGGCACAGTCACCACTCTTCCCCAGGGGCTGGGGCCAAACTTTGCAGGATAACTGTGCTGATAAATAATGGAGCAGCCTCTTCTCCTTATGGCTGTGGAAATACTCCTGCCTGGTGCAGGAGAAGCCTTTGCATCTGGATATAAAAGGGTCAGGCGCTGGTGAGTGAGAGCCAAGAGACATTTATTTCATGCCGGAATGCAGAGGTCCCTGCACGGGCACTGGCTGAGGAGCAGCACAGATTTCAGCACAGTGTCTCCTGATTCACCTTTCCCAGCCTGGGGAATGGGGGTTTGTGCCTGAACACACAAAATGGTCGCCACCATTGCTGGAGGAATTGTAGCATTTCCCCTTGGAAAGCTACAGGGAAATAGATGATCAGATGTGGCTTGTGTAACAGATGGATTTATGGATTATTTGTAGCCTCTTGTGCTAATTTTGCAAATGCTGTATGTCTGCAGGCTCTTAATAGCTGCATTCCTGGCTAAATGGATAAAGAATATGTCCTATGGGGACTGCAGGCTTTGGGGAATAACTTATGCAAATTCTCTGGGCTGAACACAGGTGGTGATGAGTTCCCTTTCAGGACACTGCAGACCTGCTTGGTGTGAACCAAAGCCCCAGGAGGACAAACCTCGCAGCCAGCTTGGTCCTGGGTGGTGCAGGAAGGATGTGGGAGATGCCGTAGGGATGGGACCACTGCTGCCCTGGGATGGGGGATGTGTGTTCTGACCACATCCCTGCAGAGGGACCTGTGGTGGCACCAGAGGATGGAGCTGGTTTCAGTGCCAAGGCTGGAGTCTCAGGGCTGTCCATGCCATGTCCCTGCTCCAGCCGAGCCGGGTTTAAGATGTCCTTTGAATGTTAAGGCTGTGGGTTTATTACCACTTTAGCTCTACCTAAGAGGGAGAGTGTGGGCAGAGCTGCAGCCCAGCTGGAGAGCTGGAGTCGAGGTGTTGGAAGATGCATTCCGAATGCAAGGTGGAGGGGAGAGAAATTATTAAACTCTCAGATAGCAACAGAGCTTCCTTTGTGAGCTCTGGAGATGGGAAATTATGCTGAAGCAATGCATTGCAAATCACTCTCTGAAAGGCAGAGAAGGGCCTTTTATCCTGCGGCCCTGAAGTTTTCCTGGTATCTTTGTATGCAGAGGCATTCCTTCAGGGGAGAAAGAGAAGCCAGCAATTTTGTGCCTGATTGGCAGGCTGTCCAGCGCTGGAAAGATATTTGTTTTTTCAGAGAAGGGCTCACAGGCTGAAATCTCGCTCTTGCATTTTCCATTACAGAGGAAAATGAAACTTGGAAGACGTTCTTGGTGAGCTCTGCTTGGCCTCAGAGCAATCGTGGTGCTCCAGCAAGTGGAGAGAAGGGCTGCTCATCCCGGAGAGCCCAAGGTGGAGATGTGCATCATCCTGCCCAGCCTGAAGGTGTATTTGGGGCAGCACAAGGGGCTGCTCAGCCCCCAGTGCCCTCCACAGGCACTGGGCAGGCTCTGGGCAGAACTCCCCTCGCCAGGCTACTCCATCCAAGGCAGAGAGGAGGAACATCTGCTCCCACAAATGCCTCCCCAAGTTCCGCGTGCCTTGCGCTTGGCGTCTGCGTAGAGTGAGCTTCACTTGGCTTGTGGAGTGGAGAGTTCTGGAGGGGGTTCAAAAGGAGCTACGGAATCAGGAGCAGCAGGGAAGAACCTCCAAATCTCACTTTCTTTCCTCACTTCGAGAAAGACACTGAAGTGCTGGAGTGGGTCCAGAGAAGGGCAGTGAAGCTGAGGAAGAGTCTAGACAGTCAGTGCCATAAGGAGCAGCTGGGGGGGGCTCAGCCTGAAGAAAAAGAGGCTCAGGGGGTCCCTCTGGCCCTGCACAACTCCCTGACAGGAGGGGACAGCTGGGGGAGTCAGACTCTGCTCCCAGGGAAGAGGGACAGGAGGAGAGGGAACGGCCTCAGCCTGGGCTAGGGGAGGCTCAGGTTGAACATCAGCAGGAATTTCTCCATGGAAAGGGCGGTGAGGCTTTGGAAGGAGCTGCCCAGGGAGATGTCCAAGGAAGGACTGGACGTGGCACTTGTCTGGGTGACAAGTTGGGGATCAGGCACAGCTTGGACTCGATGAACTTGGAGGTGTTTCCCAACCTCAGTGACCCAGTGATTCTCTAATCCTCAATGAGGCATCAAGTCAGAACTTCTGCCAGGCCTCTCCTCAGCTCGTGGGGAGAGAACTCAGGGATGGGATTCCATAATAACAAACACCTTTGCAGCACCTCATTAAATCAGAGCGTTTCTGAAGCACAGCAGGACACTTGTGTGAATAAATAGCGCAAT
Organism: Zosterops lateralis; assembly: GCF_965231275.1. Taxonomy (NCBI): domain Eukaryota; kingdom Metazoa; phylum Chordata; class Aves; order Passeriformes; family Zosteropidae; genus Zosterops; species Zosterops lateralis. Next base: position 823,847 of record NC_139785.1, on the reverse strand, counting down.
CTCCCCAGCTGAAGTATTTTCACCTCTGAGTTATTTCCTCTGCATATGATCAGCTCCTTCCTCGGGTTTGTTCGCTCCCCCGGCTCTGCCACGAATGATTTTCACTGATGAGCACAATTAACAAATGAGAGACAAAGTTGAAAAAAACACGTCAACCCCCCCAGCCTGCCTTTAATGTTTTAAAGTCGAACAAATCACCCAGGAAAATGGAGCAAGGAGAGATCGCTGGGGCTGATCACGGCACAGCTTTTCCCTCCTTCTCACTGCTTGTCTTTGTAGGTGACAAAACGACAACAAAAGAGAAAGAGAGAAAAGAGGGTGGCCAAAAAAACCCCGGTGGAAAGACAGATGAGGTGTGTATGGGACCATTGTATTAGTGGGTAGCAGGGGATCAGCAGGGCTGTGAGATGAGGACTGTGAATTGGATTTAAAAGTAAAGTTAATTTACTTTCATACAGGTTGAGGCCTGTAAGAGCCGTGCGGGAGTTCTGCAAACAGAGGAGTCCCCCAGCCTCCACCTCTGCGTGTGAGCCAGGCTCTGGGTGTGCCCAGGGGGTGATGGGGATAGAGCTGGGCCAGGGAATGCATCCCTCTGTGAGAGATCCCAGAGCATGGACCCTAGGCAGTTCCTCTGTGGGCTTCCAGGGGTCCCAGTGCAGGGTTCAGGGCAGGTCCCACCGTAGGATCCTGGGGGACTCCCTGGGGGCCTCTTGCCAACCCCTCCACTCCCCAGCACCTGCTGAGGGACCCCACCACACTCCAGTGCTCCCCAGTCTCCTCTTCCACCCCACCTTCCACAGGAAGTGTTTTCCAGCACGGTCTAATTACAGGGTGAATAACGGGCCCTCCCTCGCAGTTAATGTGTTAGGGAGCTTTATTACCAACAGGAGAGAGATGACACAGAAGGATATTACACACGGTGTTGCTGGTAATTATTTTTATGGCTGCGTGTGAGGTTTATCGTGGTGGCTTGGCGCATTTGGAGGTGCTGCTGTCTCCCATTTTGGGGTAATTAATGTTCCCTGTGCCCCGTGAGCAGCCAGGCGGGGATGTGCCAGGGTCAGGGGCTGTGGTGGGCACTGGGCTGGTGCCAGGAAAAGGCTCTCAGAGATCTGCTGGTGCCAGTCTGCTGCCTGAACCCTCATCCCTCAGTGCTGTCACTTCCAGACTTGTCCCTTTTTCCTCTTGTTGTCCAAACCTTCCCTTGGCAGAGCCAAGCCTTCTTCTTGGCAAAGAACTCATTGCTCCAAAGAAAATGAAGGGATATAAACATCTTGAAAGGTGATGAATCCTCATAGCCTTTCTCTAGTGAATTTTGCTTCTGTAAATCTCTCCCTCTCTCTTTGCATCTGCTAATTGGTCTTAGCATTAATTAATCTGATTTCATTATATTCTCTTTAATTTGTCAAGATATCATTTCTTTCTTGGGCAAAGAAACGCTTTAGAGGGTTGTGACAGTTGGAATAATTCCCTCCCCCCTTTAAAATTACCAGAGAAGTCATTATCAATTAAGCTAATTTGCATACCCATTAGAGTAATCATTTTAGCTTAGCCAAATTTGTGAAAATTTACATAGTGTATTGACCTTCCAGACTTTCACTTAAACATATAAAGTGCAAGAGGGACTCGCAGAGGCCTCCATAGAGAAGTGGGGTTTATTTTGCAGGGCTCTCATACTCAGAGACACTTAATTAGACCAAGTAATTTTTTCTTTCAGCCATAATTGCAAAACAAATGGGTTCTTCTGCAGTTTCTTCCCCTTCCCTTTGTTGAGGGTATATTGCCAGATGTTTCCAGAGGTGCCTGCTCTGCTGTCCACTACTGTGGATGTGTTTGTGTGCCCAATGAATCCTCACTGGGCAGCTGGAGTGGGGCACAGCAAAGAGGAGCACCAAGAGGGAGCTGGGACCCCCAAACGGAGCAGGGCCAGGCAGGGCCCGTGACCTCCAAGAACAGAGGGTTGAATTCCCTCCCCTGCTCTGCCCACGCGGCGCAAAGCAGCGGAAAAATCCTCCCCTCGGCCTTCTAACCCAGCAGCCCTCTCCCCCCACCAGCACACATTTTGGCCTTGAGTGGTTTTAACAGCAGCCTTCATGGTTTGATGGAGGATTTTACACTAATGCAAGGCATTACCTAGTTAATTTGGCCAGAATAGAGTGTAATTTTGCATGGTCAAAGTCATTGCTGCTTGAGCTAAAACTTCCATTACGGCATCCTGCCCACCCCGGGCGGGAGACGAGTGGTGCTTTATTAATGGGTGTCCTGGGGGCCCTGTGGGGCTGGGGGCTCATGGCCAGGGGACAGCAGGGCACAGGAGCTTAGCAGTGGCTGGGGTTGGTGGGTGACTGTCCCGTGTCCCAGGCCAGGAGAGTGGCTGTGCCATGCCCTTGGGATCCCTCCTGCCTGGCTCCCATCATGGATGGTGTTGTCCAAGTGATGCCAAGTGCTAAATAAATAGAGGGCACAGAATTTGGCTCCTCTGGTGCTGAGTGACCAGTGCTGTGCTGGGCTGGCTGGGCAAGGGCTGTGCCTCAGGAGGGGTCAGCTCCCAGGGATTCCACCATGCTGAGATAAATCTCCTTAATGTCTCCTCCCTTTGGGTTTGCAGATCTCCCAGATTTTCTCCTGCCATCCTGCTGAACAGGGCAAGCCACAGTGTCATTCGGCCTTGTCCAAACCACTGGATCCTCTGAGCTGGGCTGGCTCCAGCAGAGCTCTGCCCAGCTGCTCTCCAACCCCAGCTCATGTCCCCACTGCCCAGAGTGATCCTTTCCCTGTGACATTCCTGGAAGGGAAAGGGGGATCAGAATGCTTTGAAGCAGCTACAAAGGCGCTGGGGAAGGCTGTGCCATGGCAGTGAGCAGCTGGTGAGGATAATCCATTTTCCAAGATGTTCACATATCACAAGATACATAATTAGGAGTTGTGTCGAGGGGGGAAGCAAAGCAAAGCACTGCACCTGTTTGTAACATACTGGAGAGTGCAATCCTGCCCAGGACCTCCTTTTCCAGCATTAGGTTTTTCCTTGGGCCATGTCACTGTGATTTCCCAATGATGCCTGCAAGACATTAATTTTGACTAAGTATTTGTGGTTCCATTTGCTGTATAATGAATGCCAGGGAAGGATCTGGCTGATTTTGGGGGGCTACTTCACCACCGGACCAGATCATGATCCTTTTTCCTTCTCCAATTTCCAGCATGTCCCTTTAAAGATCTGCTCTGCCTGGCTGAAGCAGAGGCAAGGCGTGTGTGCCTGGCCCCTCAGGGCTCAGCAGTGCTCATGATGCTGGAAAATCTGCCCTGGCCTTGCCCAAGGTTGGGATGGGAGGCCTTGAGGCATGAACACGATGAGCTGGATTCCCTGCTCATGTCCCAGGCAGCCAGGTGTCCTCCTCAGCAGAGCATACGGGAAACAGCCCTGCCTCTGCTCCTGGGCTGTGCCCGATGCTGGGGCTGAGTCAGTGGAGGCAGCAGCCTCCAGCAGCCCAGCCCTGCTGCACAACAGTCATCACAACATCAGCAAAACCACGGCAGGGCGGGAGAGGCTGAGGAGCTGACTGCAGCCTCAGGCAGCTGCTTTGCCATCACACACCTTGTACAAACCCAGGAGGTTCCTTGATTAAAAAATATATATCTCCCAGTGCATAAAAATAAAATAAGCACTGGCCAGGGCTGAAACCAGCCCAGCTCTGCCCCGTGTCCATTGTGATGCTTTTGTTTGAGGTGAGGGATGCTCCATGGAGGCTGGGGGCACACAGCTGCCTCTGGCTGCTCAAGGGAAGGGCAGACACGCGAGAAAACACCTATTTTTGCTTGGAAAAACCTGGCCACAGTCTGTGATTAGACTTTAAGACACATCTAGCACCAAACGAAGCCTGTTCAACACCTCCAAATGAGGTCTGGCAGCCCCTGCCCCACGGGGGTCACATCTCACTTGGAGGGATTGATGGTGGGGAAAGCAGCAGTGCCCAAATCTGTGTGGAGGTGATGGAGGGCCATTTGGGCTGGGTGTGAGGGCAGTGGCCACTCGGGCAGGGGCACAGAGCCTTCCCAGCCCCTCTGGTTGCACAGCAGTTCCATCCTGCCAGGACCCACACACCTCTGGACCTGCCTAATTACAGCGAAGAAAAGGAGAGGTGTCTGTCGAGGTGTCTGTCGAACTGTCAAGAGGATGAGCTCGCCCTGAGTCAGAGGCAGAGGCATGGAAACTCAGCAGGAGACAGGGAATAGCCTTGATCAGAGGGGCAGGCACTTCACATGTTCCCGGAGAGGACTCAGTTTGCCCCGGGGCTATGCAGAGCCCGGGTGGCAGCAGGGTACTCATCATCCTGCCGTGCCTCTGGGCACTGCCGGGCCCTGGCACCACCTGGCCCTGCACCTTCTCCTCCCCAGCATCTTCCCCAGGCCAGCCCACCCTGTGGCATGTGAAGGGTGAAAGGTGTTCATTGCCTGGGCTCAGCTTTGCCCTGCTGCTCTTTGCGCCTTCATCGCTCCATTATCAATAATAATTAGAGGATGATTATTTTTGGCAGCAATGCAAATTCTTCACCGATCCAAAGGGTGGGATTTTTTTCCATCTGGAAGAATGCAGGAGCTGTCCACCCACCTGTGTAGTGTTTCTTGTGCCTGGTTAAAGATCATTGGAGCCTTTGTTAGCAGAGCTGACTGACAAGGGGAGTAGATTAATATTAGAACACCCTGTCAAAAGTGGTGAAAAAGCTGGATTGATTTTATGGGGAGTTTAGTCAGAGCTGTGTGTAGAGCCCTTGGGTGGTTACACTGTGCTGAGCAATCTCCTGTATTAGCAAATCCCTCTGGGAACAGGCAGCTTTGGTGTTTATTAGAGACTCAGCACTGGCTCTGCCTGCCTCGGAACCAGCACCTGAAATTTCAGCCACAGGGATGAGACCGGAGCTACTGGGGTCTCCCAGGGCAGTGCCCTGCCCCTGTGCTCCTCGAGACTAATTGCTCTCAATTCCTGCCGCTGGCAGTGGGCAGAAGGGCAGTGCACACAGGCAGGTCCGTGCCAAGGAGCCAAAGCAAGGGGAGGGCAGAGTCCCCTTCCTCCTGCCATCATAGTGCCACTGCCCCACTGCCCATCTCAGCCTGCTCTGGGCTCCTCCCTAATCCGGATCATTTGCATCCTTCCCCTTCCACTGTCACTTGCTGCACTTCTCTGCACAGAAATTCCTGCCCTCGCGTCCCATCCTCTGCTTCCACTAATGTTCTTCACTTTCAAATGCTAATAATCCACAGCACTAAAAGGCTCAGAAGTGGTTCTAGATTGTTTGATCTTTGCCCTGTGATCTACTTTCATCTTCCAGCTTTCAATTGTAACTTTGGGTTTACTTTGCCCCATTAAGGCTCTCCAGATGCACAGGCAGGCACTTTTGGCTGGGTTTTGGCAGCAAATCCCCCAAACTCTGATGGAGATGTGCAAAGTTAAACTTTGGAACATCACTTTTTCCTGGCAGTTCTTCACCCACTGTGGCAAACACAGGCAGATTTTTAATTCTTCCAGAGGTGCTGCCTGGCCACTCAGGAGCAGGGGACGTGGCCTGACCCTCTGGGGACCTGTGCCACCTCCCGCTGCCTCCCATTGGCTTCAGGGCCCAAACTGCAGCAACTGTTTAATATTTAAACCCAAGCAGTTTAATATTTAAACCCAAGCAGCCCAGGCAAAGCTGCTTTTCTTCTTTTTATTTATTCTTTTAATTAAATGCCAATTAGAAAGGAAGAGAGAGAGGGGAAAAAAAAGGCATTAAACACTTAAATACACACTACACCCAGGTTGCTCGAAGTTGCTACAAGCTAATTAGCTACTTAAGTGATCATTTGAAATTCCATATCAAACAATTCATAATCTGCTCCAAAACCTGGAGCAAGCAAGGAAAATCACAGAACCATAGAAATCACAGGATGGTTTGAGTTGGGAGAGACCTTAAACATCATCTCATGCCAACTCCCCTGCCATAGGCAGGGGCACCTTCCAGGCTGCTCCAAGCCCTGTCCAGGTGTATTGTGCCAACCTTGGCTCCTTTCAGAGCCCAGCAAACAGCACCACCAGCTCAGACACTGCAGCCCTTATGGACCAAAGAGCCAGGAAGCCCAAATATCCTCGTTTGCAGACATGCCCTGGAGGTTTTCAGGTCCATCAGCTCCACCAGAGAACGGCTGCCTGGTTTTCTGCTCGCTTTCCTTTGCTGCTGGGGAAGCTGCTCTGGTCAGGGCTGCCGTGAGGAGGGGCAGAGCTGAAGCTGCTGAGGCTCAGCCGGGATCATGCCCCTTGCAGAGCCGGGATAGGTTCTGCCCTTCGTTAATAAATGTGCTGAGGGGCTTTTTGAGAGTCATTTTGCCCTCGCCTGCCTGCAGGAGGGGACTGGGCAGAGCACGGGGTGCCAGAAGCTGGGACAGAGCAGAGGGCAGCGGGAGAAGGGGCAGAGCACGGGGCACGGCAGCCAGCACAGCGCAGGCAGCTATTTATGAGTATTTGCATGTGCACTAATAAGAAAACATCATCCCAGGCTTCAGCCCTCATTTGCCTGCCAGCAAACAGCAAAGCAGCTCGAGCGGGAGCGGCGGAGGGGGAGCGTGTTGTAAATGCGCCGGGGAGATTTCAAAGGCACTTTAAAGCGGGAATGTGGTCTGGGGAAGAGGCTGTTTTCAATGCAGATTTGTTTTTGTTTGAATTAGTTGATGCTTATTTTAAGCTCCTGTGGCACACTGTCATCTCTGGATTGCTTGTTTTCCTGTGCCAAAGTCAACCTTAATTTCTCCCCTCCTTTCAAGAGGGAACCGTGATTTTCCCTCTGCTGCACTGAGCATCAGATGGGCAGGACAGAGCCGGGCTCTCTAAGCGATGCTGACAGGATTACCTACTGATTGCCGGAGTAAAACCCTGCATTCCAACTACGGCTGGGGCAGATGGCGCAGGAAAGCACTGGAAACTCGTCTCTAATTCCTAGTGAAGGACAAACCTCGCAGGGACCGGAGATTCACTGTGGATAAGCTGGAAAACTTCTGCTACTTTTCTAAAGCTCATCTGGCAATCCTGTGCATCCGGGGCTGGGCAGCCCTTCCCGCGGTTGGAAAACCCTCGCCTTTGTTCCCGGCCTGGTGTGGTTCAGGGGAAAGCAGAGAGGGCGCTCCGGCGTGGTTTTCTTTGGGAAGAAGTGAACATTTGGCTCGGTTTGGCAGGAAAGGGAACAGCCAGCACCGGCACAACCTGGGCTGGGCTCCGGGGATGTGCCGCCGACAGGAAGATGAGAATGGTGAGAAATTTCCTGCCTGAGAGCATCCTCTGGCAGCTGTGGCATGGCCAGGGCAGGGGATGCTGTGCCAAACCCACTGCCCTCCGAGGTCTGTCCTGGAGAGGTGTCCAGGTGTCCATCCCTGCAGAAGTGTCACCCCCGGGATCACCGTGGCCACACACCAGTGAAGGGATTGTCCTGGGGATGGAGCAAAGGCAGTGTCCCTCCCCAAAGATCAGTGGGGGTGATGGCACTGCATTCAGCCAGACCCCAGGACACAGCTCAAAGGATCAAATATTAACTAATTAGCTAATTAGTTTCTTATTGGCAGCAAATGGCTGGAAACTTCAAGGGCACCTGTCGCCCTGGCAGGCAGGTTGGATGGGTGCTGGGGGAGCTGGATGGGAAGGAGGGCACAGACCTGGTGCTCCCAGGACCACCCACCCACTGCCCAGCTCGTGACACCTCCCTGCATGTGGTTTTGTCCTTGGCACCACTCCCTTTGAAGATGGGCACCTCATAAATTATTAAAAGCAAGCAGTAAAGCTTTTGACCTTTCCCTGAGCTGGCCCCAGGACTCTCTCCTCCTGTGCCATCCCTTAGCCCTCTGTGTCTCCAGCTCAGCCGTTCCAGGCCCAGGAGCTGTGGCTAACCCTCCTTTGCAGTTTAACAGGATTTCTGCAGCCTACACAGTGGAGACCAGGGCTGCTCCTCACCTGCTGCTGTAATCCGTGCTGCTAAGCCTCCAGCTCTGAGCACAAAGCTTAACTTTGCTGTGCTTATTTGCCTTCTCTCTTCCCCTGCATCCTGCAGCTATATTTCAGGCAGGAAAAGTTAATCTGCTTCCTTGGCTCCAGACAAAGGCATTTGGAAGGAGATACAAATTGCTGATGGATTGTTGTCTCTGAGCCTCAGGTGGGGCAGGGCCACTTAAGGAGTCCCCAGCAGAGGGGAGAAGGTCACTTGTACAAGATGCTGAGGCCTCACATGCTGGGTTTCAGCATTTCCATGGATTAAACAGAAAATAACTGAAGAGTGGGACGTGGCTCATGCAGTGACACTGATGGGGTTGGGGTGGCTCCTGAACTCCTGAACCTCCATCCCACACCTGCAGCAAACAGCCCCCTGAACACACCTGGAGGGGCATGGCCATGGCTAAGTGTCCCAGGAGCAGGCTGGAGGCCCTGCAGGGCTCCATCAGCTCCTGACTTGGGGATTAATGTCCAACTTCAGCTGCAGGGATGCTCTAGTGAAACTGCAGAACTAGAGCTGTTGGCTTTGGAGCTCCCTGCAAACGTTTCCTCACAGAACACAGAATGACCAAGACTAGATGGAATTAATATGTGCATTTCTCTATAAAGATTTCCAGCACAAGCATTTCATAAAAATGCAAATCTCAGCTGAGATTTATAATTAAGAGGGATATGTGTGGAGCTAACAAATGATCAGCACAGCCCAGCTCTCCATGGATAATTGCTCGGGGCTGGCTCGGGGTCCCTCGGCAGCCTCGGAGCTTCACGGGGAGCACGGGCTCTCCTGGGAAAGCAGCCAGAGCTCCACACGAAAGAGGAATCTCAGGGATGTAGTGAAGTGTCCAGAGCATCCTCTGCCACTTCCCTTGGAGGAGGAGGAGGAGGAAGTGGGATGGAGCCTCACAGACCACTTGTCCTCCGCAGAATAGTGATCCCAGTGCCTCCATATGCTGCTCCTTTTCTGAGCTGTGGATGTTTCCACGAATGTGGGAACAGGACCCTGCTGTGCTGGGAGCTGCAGGCTGGCATTGGAAGCAGAGAGCTGTGGCAGTCCAAGATGTGGCAGTCCTGTTCCCTCTGGAACAACCCCTTTGGAAGAGATGAGCTGGCACACATTGATTTTCACGTTTCACAATTTCAGGAGCATCCCTAAATCCCAGATCCTGGATGCCAAAGAGTCAAAGCTCTGCCAAATTTTTGGGGAGGAAGTGAGGCAGGAAGGGGCAGGAACTGTTGGAGGAGGGCTGCTCCCCCCGGGCACTGCTCCACACCTCACTGCAAGGCTTCATTCCTCTTCCCTCTCTGCCATTACTTCCAGAGGCCAGGAGGAGACCCTGGTGGAATATTAACTCCATGGTGGCCAAGTGATTATTTATTACGATCATTGCTTTCAGATCCTTTGACTCCTCTCTGTTAATTAGGCTGCAGGGTGCAATAAAGGTGATGGAAAACGAAGGGAGCAAGAGTCACTTGGGGAGGACATGGAAGAGCCGCCACATCCAACCCTGGCAGTGGGCAGGAGGGCAGAGGGACACTCAGGGCTGGACTGCTCATCCTGGATCCTGGAGCCAAACCCACTGCCCCGTGTCCTGCTGTCCTGGCGTCCCAGGTGTTGGGAAAGATGAGACAGGAAAAGCTTACAAATATGACTGCCTGGCAAGAGATACTGAAAATATAAAACCAGTGAGTGAAATAGAAATGAAAGCTAGCTTTGAGATGTAGGCAGGAAGACAGTGGTTAGCTATAATATGGGTGGAGTGATGACAAACAATGGGATACTAAGGGACCCAAGGGTGTAGCCTCTCTCCACCCTGCCAAGGTATCAGGGAAAAAGTAGATAAGAAAAGTAGTCTTTAGAGTTTAGAATATAGGATGATATGGTAATATTGTAGTTCTCATAGGCTGTTTGCAAAGTCTGTAGGTTTTGTATCTCGTGCTGGTTGATCACTGTAAATTAGAATATTCAACACAAAAGGAGGTATAATGTATTGTAACAAGGTCTTCGTGCTCTTCCCTCTCTTACCTTACCCCTTTTTACCTGCCCCACCTCTCTTACCTTTCCTCTTTTACCTGCCCCATCTCTCTTACCTGCCCCATCTCTCTTACCTTACCTCTCTTGCCTTGCCTCTCTTTCCTGGCCCACTTACCTTACCTCGCTTACCCCTGCCACCTCTCTTGCCTCTTACCCTCTGTCTCTCTCTCCCCCTCTCTCTTTGGGGTTCCCTCCAGCCCAGGCTGGTAACTGAAGGCAAAGCCCTTTTTACCCATGACCCTTCCAATAAACCCACGTGTTTCTAGAATATCTCAGGTCTGCAGAGTTCCTTCTCCCTGCGGTAAACGGATGCTCTCACACCAGGGCACACCCAGGAACTTCAGGGACACTCTGTGCCTGCAGGGAGGGAGGATGCTGAGCACATCTCAGGGATGGAGGGTGCTGAGCACATCCCGGGATGGGTGGAAGCTGAGCCTGAGGCAAAGCTGTCCTGTCCTGCACAAATATCAGGAAAGAAAGTAGAAACGAGCTTGTTTAAATGACATTTGGATCCCCTGCCCCAGGGACTCATTCTGGAGCAGGGTGTGAATAGAGTGGCTGAGAGCTGAGAGCAGCTCTGCTCCAACAGTTATTGAAAATTTAAACCCACAAATGAAACAGATTCTCTTTGATGATGATGGAATCTATGGTCCATGTCCCCCATTACCTCTCACTCCGTGCAGGGGTTCCTTGGACACTGATGGCAGCTGGAATGTTGCTGTTCACTGCAGCTCTCCCTTCCAGCCAGCCGCAATGGATTGTTCAGGTCCCCAGCTGAGTGCTGAGCAAGGCACTCTCTGCTCCCTTGGGGTTTTCCAACGTGTGGGAGAGGTGAGAGATGAGTCTTAAAATACAGGAAAAAATTCAGAATTGTTAACTCTCCCTCTGGGCAGCCAGACCAGTCTCTGAACCTACTCTGGTCAGGAGGAATTCCCTATTGACACCTTTCCCTACAGAAACATTTATTCATTAAATAAATAGGCTGATGAAAAGTGTCTTTTTCCCTCCAAAGCTCCCAGATTTGCTGCAAAAAGCCAAAGGCTACTGAGTGCTTTCTTAACCTCCATCACTCCCCTTCCAGCTGCCCACGGACAATATTTTTGGGTTATCAGGGTCATCTTTGGCAAAAACATGTCAGTCCTTTGTTCTGTCCCTGCTGTTTTAATGAGTACTTGGGGCTATTTAAAGAAACCTGACAGTTTCTAGACCTGAACCTGTGCTGTGAGGTCGCTGTGCAGAATAATTTCAGCAGCTCATCCTCCTCCTCTTCTTCTTCTTCCTCCTACTCCTCCAGTTCCCAGCTGGGTGACACTCAGCAGCATGGCCAGAGGTGGCTGCACTGACTGATTCCAGCAGCCAAGTCAGGATGGGAGCAGGACTGCAGCTTCCTGGCTCCTTCCCGGGGCAGTGAGCTGCCTGGGAGTTTGGGAAAAGAGATTAAAAAGGATTTGGGTCTCGGTCCAGATCTCTGATGCAGTGCAGGGCAAAAGAGAGACAGGCAGAAAGAACACCAGAGAAAAGCTATTTTATATCAGTGCAAAAGTATCCACTTTAAATACCCTTTTTATTACATTATCTGCATAGTAATACTAATAATAGATCTTGTTGGCAGTTCTAATGAGGCTAGAGAATATAAAGTTTCCAATAAAGTTAATTGTTGCCTTTAATACTCTCATACATTTATACGTGGTAAATCTTTAAAGAAAAAGCACTCGTTTCTTTTCCATTAACCACTCAGGAGTGTCCCAGCCTCCGGGGGCAGAAAGCTCATGTGCTGCTGGGTCAGGGATTGCCAAAACCGAGGAGTTATCACCGAGAAAAGCTCTGTCCAGGAGTGAAGTGGAAGGAGGCAGGAGCAGAGGGGATTTTCCTTCCCTGAGGCTGACTCCTGCCTGGGATTCCTGCTGAGGAGAGTTTGTTTGCCCTGTGCAGTCCCCAGGGACTAACACAAGCAGCTAATCCTTTCACTGAAAGCTCTGTTAGGCATTAGCTTAGAAAAACAACCACCAGCCAAGTAAAAAAAAAAAAAAAAAAAAAAAAAAACCACCCACCTAAACAGGACCTTTCCAGCAGGAAAATAAGCATTAGGAATTGACCTGCAATGGAGCGTTTCCTGGATGCCGGGAACATCCCGGGTGCTCCAGCTGCCCCAGGGGCTCGGAGGGGCTGAGCCCCTCCCGGCTCCTCGCTGCCCCGAGGCTCCGGGCCGGTCTCTGGTTCGCCCTTCCCGCAGGATCCCGCGGGGGAATTCACGGGGGAGGAGGCTGCCATCGGCTGAGCCGGCGCTCCTAACAGGTGGTTGGATAATTAAGTGTGCTTTATGCACTGTTTTGCTCAGTGTAATTGCAGACTCCGTATAAATAATTCACATGGAATTATTATACCGAGGACATCACCCGCCTCCTCATAATTTGCTTAACTGGAATGGGCTCCTCCATCACCAGCGGTGATTTACTCCGGGACCGTGCAGCCACCATCCCTCCCAGCCTGGCTTCGGGGGAGATGGCTGTAAATTTAATTAAGGGGTGCAAATTGTTCCTCCACTCTGCACTGGGGCAGTCAGCAGAAAGGGGCATTGCTGATAATATTAATTGATTAAACAAAATAATGGTGATTGGTGGCAGGGGAGCCCTGTGGCCCTTGCAGGCTCAGGAGGGACCACTGGGCTGCTCTGAAGGCCACGTGCTCTGTTCCCATCACCCAGGGGATGTCTCTCCACATCCCACCAGCTTAGGGGAGGCTCAGGCTCTGTCTGGGCAGCGCAGGAGGTGATTTAGGGCTGATGTTCTCGTGTTCAGGCACAGCTGAGTGAGAACACAGGGATGTGCAGCAGGGCTCTGTCCCACCCTGATCCCATCAGCCCCTCATTCCTTGTCCCAGTGCACCCCAGAGGACTGGACTTATCCTGGCATTGCTGTGGCACCTCCAGCTCCCCCGCACAGCCAGAGCTCACCCCTTCCATCCCAGGAGCTGAAATCACTCCATGAACATTAATTAAGAGGAGGCTTCACACCCACCCTGGGCAGCAGATCCTGTGATTATCCCCATTTTACCATCCAGAAGCTCCAGCTTTGAGTGAATCAGCGACCTCTCCAAGGTCACGCAGCGTGCTAGTGACAGAGATGGATTCAGAGCCCAGGAGGGGGCTTTAAAAAACATCTCCTTATCTTTATTTTTTATTGCATTTAAAAATAAACCATGGTTATTAAATATCATAATACCCGTAATAGATTTTAAACTTGAACTGCTTCCAGAGATGCTAAATGATAAATACAGCTATTATCAGAGGGAGCACTCAGAGAAATTGATAGCCAGCATTTGTTTAATGAGTGTGTGTGTATACACGTGTGGGGAGGGGAGCGATTTCGGATGCAGTCCCAGAGAGGGTGGTTCTTATGTAACAGTGAACCGTCAGCTTGAGCTGCTGGGAGTGTCCCAGGAGATCCTGGGGACTCAAATCTTCTTTTTAAGGACTGCTTGGCACCCACACCAGAGGATCCCACAGTGATGTGGCTGAAGGACTGGGCACACTGGTACAAGAGCAGGGCCAGGAGGATCCTAGTTGCCTTAGGGATGTGGTCCGTGAGCTGCTCCGAGAAACTTGAGGTGCACTGAGGCATTCAGGGCACGGCACTGCCTGGGGGGGTCTGGGTCCCCTCGGGTGACACTGCCCTGCAGAGCTGGTGTGAGCAGGCCGGGAACCCCGGCAGAGCCAGCACGGCTCCTGTCATCCCAAAGGTCACGGGAACCCCAGGAAATGCCCTGTTTAAGAGGGAGATGCTCGGGTGACCTTTGCAGAGCAGGGTTTAATTGCACCCAGCAGTCACTCACCGTGGGAGGGATGCAGTGATACATCTGAAAGGTTGTTAGGGCTGGGCTCTGCCCTTCCCCAGGTCTCACATGGCATGTTCCCCCTTGCCACTGCCACCAGCACCTGCCCTGTTCCCCAGCTGCCCCCCGGGTACCAGCCCCAGCTGATGCAGGTGCTGCCAGGGCAGCAGTGCCAAGGTTCCCAGGGGTGACTGATGGCTTTTGGGGTGACCTTTTGGAGTGGTTTTTGATAAAAATAAAACAGTAAAAAGCCACCTCAGTGGCACGTGGCACCTTTCCTCCCAGACCACCTTAAAAACAGGGAGCCCGTTCCCGTAGAAAAACTCCCGAGCGCCGCGCCCCCCCCCCCATCCCAGGTCAGAGACGGGGCAAGGGAGCCGCGGCAGAGCGGCTGGCTCTGTCACCGTCGCCCCGTCTCCCCCCCGGTTCGCTGCCATGCTCCCCGGCCGTCCAGCCCACGGAGCCGCCCGCAGTCAGGCGCCGCCGGTCCAGCGCGGAGAAACCCCGGCCGCCCCCGCCCGCAGCCGCGGAGCAGCCTTTCCCCAAGCCCCAGCCGTTCCCCGTGCCGGAGCGGAGAAAAGAGCCCCGGCCGCCCCGTCTGCCCGCAGTTGCCATGCTCCCCGTACGAGCCGCCGCAGCTGCACCGTTTCAAAGGAAAGAAACCCCGGCCGCCTGTCTGCCCGCAGCCGCCACGCGGTCAGCCGCCTCGGCCAGATGAAGCGTCCCCGAGCTGGCCAGACTGCTGCCCTGCTTCAAGAGAAAAACCCCACACCCGCCACATTCCACCTCCCACCGCACAAGCCCCGGTCCAAACCCCCACAACGTTGCCGCCGCTGTGAAGCAGCGTGAGACTGAGACGCCATTGCTGCGGCAAAGACTACCACACGGCCGCAAAGAGCTCCAAGCGCCCGCCCCAGTGATCCCGCATGCAAATTAAAGACTCCAAAAGCGTCTCGGGATGAAATCGAACATAAAAAAAACACTTATCAAATAAAAACCAAGTAAAATTAAAACGGATAAGAACTAATACTCAGCCGTGTGGACCCTGGGGAATCAGAAAAGCTAATTTCTCCGGCTTTGCTTACTAGCCGTAAGTTAAAAAGACCAAACCGGAGATGACACCACAGGAGAAAACAAAGAACTGACAGGACTCTGGGGTTGCTCCCCAGGCGAGGGCCAGTCCTCCAGCTCTGTTGAATTGCATGCAGCAGAGCTGATAAAGCCCTCCTCCTCCACGGCGACCAATCCCCTCGGGCAAATATTAATAAGAGCTGATTAATAAAGGCGTTTATGGAGATTAATATTTTCTCCGCCCATTTTTATTCATAACAGTTTTGGTTTTCCTTTACAGTGCAGGAGCCTTTGTGCATGCAAAATGACAGAGCTACAGGGCATGGACATGTCCACTTCATGGACATCACCTCAGGGTGCAGGGAGTGTTGGGCAAAGAATGGGCTCCCTCTCCTTCAGCTTGGAATCATTCCCCCTGTCCTGGCTCTTCAGGCCCTTGGAAATAGCCTCACACCCACTTTCTTACAGTCTCCCTTCAAGTACTGCAAGGCCAGAACTGTTGGGCCTCAGGACCTCTTTTGTGTGCAGGAACAATCAGAAAAGTTCAGTTTTTCAGCCCAGCTTGTCCCCTCTCTTCCTTTGGCTGAGCTGACAACATCCCCAGCTCTGAATGTCCTTCAGGAGTGTTTCTGCTGGGGGTGCCCCCTCCTCCAGCCACCCCTCTGATGTCCTGACACTGATGTTTCCTCTCTGTGCTCTCTTAATCTCATCTCCTCCAAAACTGCTTTGCCTTTGCTTTTCTAGGCTCTAAATATCCATTTGCATCCCTCTGTAACGTCCTGTTTCAGCTGCTAAGAGCTTGCTGTGCAGGAATTAATGTGTCTGTGAGTGGTGATAGCAGCAGGGGTGGTGGGAGGTGGCTGCAGCAGCTCTCCTGGGGGTCCCTGCATTTGGTGGGGGGCTTCTGGGTGCTGCAGGGCGACAAGAGCTCTGCAGCCATGGCAAAGCCAGCCCTCCTCTGCTCAGGAGTTCTCGGGTGGCTTGTGCTCTTTGGCAGGTGGTTAGCAGGGACGGGGTTTCACAGCCTGTACCGACCACCAGCAGCATTGCTCCAGCAGGGGCAGGGTGCTGGTGGCAGCAGAAGCAGATCCATCAGGCTCTGCAGCCCCTCCCCTGTCCACCCTCGACCCTGCCCCTGCTTTATTTATTTATGTTTCAGCAGAAGCATAATACAAATAAAGCACGGCCATAAAAATGTCAGGGAAAGTTCAAACCTATTCATTACCCATTTCACTCCGATTAAAATTTCCATCAAGGCTGCTTGGTTTTGACTTGAGTTGCTTTCCTTTTAATGAGCTTGATCTAGAAAGTAAAAGATGCTAATTCATCCTTACATCTCTATCATCTCCTGGCTTTTGCTATATAAAGCATCAAGGTCGCATTCTGGGGAAATGTCTTTTTACCAAAGGTGCCATAATAATAATGAAGCAGCAATTTGTTTCAGCAAACTGCCTACAGTAATGAAGCTTAATTATAACCGTGTTATTAATACTGCTGCTTAAGGTAATTCACTTCTGAGCGGGGCGCAGAACAGTAAACTATAATTTAAACAAGAATCGAGACCTAATTTAAATCATCAGATCTGCTGTGGAAAAGGCAAACAGAGCTGGAGCTCTCCCTCTGCTGCCTCCATCACCACGCGCTCCCCTTGCAGGGCTGCAGGAGCATAAAGAGCAGTCAGGAGCAGCTGGTGGCTCTTCCTGACCTCCAACGTGCCTGTAAAACACAAAACATTCCATGTAGCCTGCAAGAAATGGGGTGATGGACGTGCTCAGATGTCTGTGCTCGTGTGGGCCTCCCAGAACTGCTCCCTGCCAGGCAGGAGCATCACCCTCCAATGCCCAGCCTCTCAAGAAACCTATGAAACGCCACTCTTGGAATTATACTTTTATGTCTTTCTTCCACTCTGTGATTTTAGGGCGTGTGCCTGGAGGCTTGGGATCCTTACAAACTCCCAGTGGTTCCCATCGTGCTGCTGTCTCCTCCTGCCTGTCCCCAGCTCTCTTTTCCAGGCTGAGCATCTCCACCCAGGCCCGTCTCTCTCCTGTGCCTCCCTGCCAGGGGCACACAGCCTCCTGTGAACTCCCTTGCTCTCAGAAGCTCCTTCCTTCCTCTCCAGGCCTCTGCTCCCCCTTTCTCCATAACAAGCTGCCTTCCCTGCTCACAGCTGTAAGCCCTGACATCCTCCTCCCCTGAATCCCTCATTACTTCTGCCTCTTCCCTGCATCCTCACCTCGCAGCCTCCTCCCTCCCCGCTGCACCCCTCGCATGGCTACCCCGGCTCGGTGAAGCCAAATGACACGAGATGATGGCTCTGCTGTGCCGGTAATAGCGTTTGCTGGCACAGCCGGCTTCCCGGGAAATGGAGTGAGGAGCTGAGCTGCCCTCACTGCCCCTCTGCAGGGCTCCTGTCATTCCCAGCCCGGCGTGGGAGATGCCTTCCTCCCTGGAAGATGGGGGTGGTGGGGGGTATTATCCCGGTTTTCTGGCACTTCCAGGTGTGGCTGTGCTCAACAGGCTGGCAGGGAGGAGGAGGAGGAGGGGTGCGGGAGAAGTAAATAGGTGGAATGTTTCTACTTGGGAAAGGAAAAAAAAAAAAGCGCCTCCATCACTGTTCCACTTGACTGCAGCCTCCCGCAGGCTGTTTCATCTCATATTATCTAAGCTCCAAGGGGGTGTCCAATTTGAGGAACAATAACTATAAAGTCATTTTCGGTCCCCCGCTGCGGCGCAGCACATGATAGCCTGTGTAAAGAAGCAAACAGCCTCGCTGGCCGCTCCGCCGAGCCAGGCTGGGGCCGAGCCGGGGCTGACGGGGGAGCCGCTGCCTGGCAGCCGGGGGGACCCGCCGGGAGCCGGCGGCTCATTTTGCACCGAGAGCAGCGCAAGGGCACGGCCGGACCGCCCGGCCCCTGCGGCGCCGCCGGGAAGGTCACCGGGGCGGCTCGCACGGAGCTGATGTGCAGCCGCTGCCCGGGAACTCAGAGCTCCCCTGCTCTGCTCCGGCAGCAGCTCAGAGCTCCCCTGCTCCGGCTTTTTCCTCCCGATTTCCCCCCGCAGTGTCACCGCCGGAGCGGCACTGCCGAGGTTACGCCGCTGCGATGAGCCCGGTCAAGCTGATCCTGCCTGTGCAGCTGGATCAAGAGCAGGAAATTGGAGAAAATGCAGCAGTTTAGTGTCCTGGCCTCGGCAATGTGCTGGAACGGCTCCCTGCTCTGCCTCGGGATGGTCCCAGCCTGGGGACAGAGGTACCAGGGTGGCTGTAGGGCAGTACTGGGTGGGCCAGGAGCTGCCCAGACACAGGGATGCAGCCCTGCTCCAGCTGCTGGACTGCACCGAGGATCCACCCCCTGGGCAGAGGGGTTGCTGCTGTAAACACGAGATGAGGAGTAGGGTTTCCTTTGCAGCTGGAAGAGGGCCCAGGCCAGAAGCCAGGTGGGTTTGGGAGCCTCGTGCTCCCTGGAATTGCTCCCTAGCCCAGCAGCTGCAGGATGAGGCATCCACGAGCCCTTTCCCTCCAAAGGTGGATTGAGATGAGTATCAGGAGAGCAAATAATAGAGGATACACCTGGTACATGGGATTTGGAGCAAATCCTTCTGCAGGCACACTCTTGCTAGGGCTGCTTAAAGAATAAATGGAGTCAAAATGAGGAACTCCATGGCAATTTATATGGATGTTCTACACAATTCAATACTGGGGGAGAAGGATGAACCTATTACAGTAATTAACTTGTTACACATCAAAGCAAATGTGCTAAAGCAGCTTTTCTATGAAGCAGTTCTATTCAGTGGAGGAAGAAACTAGTAAACTAGAGGGATCTAAAATCTGTGCCCTTCCTGATGTCACTGTCCTCTAGGTTCAAGGATCTCTCCCGAGGGATTTTAAACCTATGACTTGCTGCAAATCCCTCTTTAGGCCCACTGGGACTCCCATGAAAGCCCCCATATGGCTGCAAGGAAAGTGGTGGACAGAGCATCCCCATCTGTTCAGAGCAGTCCAGTCAGGCTGGATCTAATTTAAGACAGAGTTTGAGAAAGGGAGAAATAGTAGGTGCCAGGGACTTTGGGAAGAGCAGAAGTTTTAATTGGGTTTTATCTATTAGTTAATCAGGAAGTATTTCGGTGACAATTAGGTCACAGCCTCTGGCATATCTGTGAAGCAGCCATCCATCATTAGCCCTACCTGGGCTTGCAAAGTGGTATTTATGAGTTTCCAACTGGCGAAAAAGCCCTTCTAAGAAATTAAGGTGAAAAGCACACTCCTGACCATGGGGGGAAGGCTGTCAGCCGTGATTGATGGCTGGGAGCAGGGAGGAACAGCTGTTTATTGGGTCCAGCAAGGTTAAAACCCCTCTGTCTGTCGGCAGCAGCTGGTCCTGGAACGCGCTGGGTCAGGTTTGTCCTGCAGGGTGTCCCGGGGCGAGGGCTCAGCGTGGATGTGGTGCTGAATCCTTAGCCCTGTGTGACTCCCACGGGAGGAGACTGGCATCTGGTGTGGCACAGGGCTGGGGTGTGGTGGCACAGCCTCTCCCAGCAGCTGCTGAGCCAGGCTCTGGGTAGGCTGTCTGACCCTGTTGCTGCAGGGGGGAGCAGCACTCCCCGAGCTGCTGTGCACACACAGTGGTTTAAATGAGTGGGTTTGGTACAACTCTGCCCAAACATGCTGAAGTCCTTGAAGCTTATTTTCTGTTTGTCATTGAGAAGGGTGGATGGAAAAGGGATGGAAACAGTGTGGACACCCTGCTGTTCCCTTGAGCTGGAGCAGAGCTCAGATGGAGAGAAGTGATCCCTGGTGTGTCTCTGCAGGACACCGGGATAGCAGGGAAGCAGACACCACGTGAATGATCCTGTTTCCTTTTCCCGACATGATCCTGATTGAAGAAATGTTAATTGGGCATCTCATAAACAGTTTGTTGTCGTCCTCCCAGCTCTCCCAGGAGCAGCAGAGGGGTGAGGCCAGCAGTGAGCCTCCCAGGAGCAGCCCTGAGCCCAATCTCAGGGGATGGTGCCATGTGGACAGGTCTCCTTGGAGGCAGGAAACTGGCAAGGGAAGGAAAGCCTGAGCTGGAGCTGAATTACCCAGAGGAGGAGGGAATAATCAGATGGAAATTGCAGGTGAGATGAGGCCAGCTGGGCTTTGGGGCGCCGTTGAGAGGAGCCGGCAGCCCTGGGATGAGCTCAGGCACACGAGGTTCTCCTCACTAAAACAAACACTCTGCTGCCGAGGCCAGGCAGGCAGGAGCCCTTCTCTTTTAATTATCTGCGGTGGAGGCTGTTCAGCTGCCGGAGTATCGAGCTGCCGGGCACGCTGGGTACATCCCTCCTCCAGGTTAAGTGGTAATTACACCTAATTAGGAGCAAATAAATATTTTATATGCTTTGGACTACTGCAAGTGACCAGCAGAAACCCACAAGAGGCGGAGAACACCTCACCAGCTGCAAGTCCTTGCTGCAGCCGTCCCGCAGAGTCCCCTCAAGGGACACCACGGGTCTTGTCACTAATGCCTGTAAATCCTGGGCACGTCTCTGGAATTCCTGCTGCAGCCTGTCTGTGTCCCGGGGATTCCCGTGCCTCCACTGCTGGCCCTTCACGGCCTCCTGGCAGGAGGAGGATGCAGCACCGCAGCTTTGCCTTGATTACGTTGTGTTCTGCAATAAACAGCAGTGAGTGTTCATTATTATTTAAACACCCCGTGCTTCCCCAGCCTTATTTGGGCGGCGTTTTTCCACAGCATATGTTGGAATTTACAGTAAGTGCAGCCGCTCTACAGTCAACATTTGGTTTCTCTCACCCACAGACTGCAGTGCTAATTAGGGGAGGTTTCCCCTCGTTATCCCGGGGAGGTCAAGCGCAGCAATTTGCATTTTGAAGAGAGCCGAGAGCAGCGGTGGCGGAGCTCATCCGGCCGGAACGAGGCACAGAGATGCCGGCATGGGGCAGAGTGAACTCAGGAGCTCAGCACAGCCGGTCCCAGGAGCTGGGGTTGGCCAGGCTCTGCCAAAGGATGCCACATGTTGAGAAGGAAGAACGGGAAGGAGTTGGAATCTTCATCTTGGCTGGGGCAATCACAGAGTCACAAAATCATTAAGGCTGTAAAAGACCTCTGTCCTGGGTTGCAGTGTAGGATGTACACAAAGTATTTATTCTATCACCATCTTCATGAACTGTTGAAACCAGGTGGGCTAGTGTTTTCCCAAGCCCCCTGCCTTTTCTGCTAATGGCCTTTGGAGTGTCTTCTGCTAATGGCCCATTAACGCCTTTGGGGGTGTCTTCTGCTAATGGCCCATGAGTCACGGGTAACTCCCTCCAGGGGTTATCTCTGTTAATGGGCCATCAAGGACCCATTTCACACTTCTCATGCTATTGTGAGATGCTCTGCCCAGGGGGAGGAGCCAAGCATTCTCACCTGGATATAAGCTGGTATGTGAGACAGTGCAGGTAGCACTTACCCACTGGATTCCCAGAGGACCAGAGCTCCCAGACCTTTCTACAGGATCACTGCTTCAGGAAGAGCACCTCACCTGGACTGCTTCCACCATCCTGCTCAGGTTGTATTCTGACCTTGTCAGTGATCCTTTGTGTTATTGCATTTATTTTATTTTGTTTTTACCTTTTTACCTTTCTTTTTATTAAATTATATCTCTGACTTGGAGCCTCTCACTCATTTTGCTTTCAAACCACAACAACCTCATCGGGTCCAAGCTCGGATTGGGTGCCACTAAATCGTGGAGATCTCACTCCTGAGCTGTCTCGGCCCTCCTGAGTCTTGCCCGTGCTCCTCCGAAGGGAAATGTCAAACGTCACTGCAAAGCTTTGACCCACAGCAGCCAGGGAAGGGCTGGCAGCGCTGCTGTGGGTGCCCTTGATCATCTGCCCTCTGGCATTATCCTGCACTAAGCTCCCAAAGCGTTCCAGGCTGGCCCGGGAGCAGGGTAAATACAGGCACTGGAGCCTGTCCCGCTGTGTTTGCACAGCCCACGGTGCAAAGCATCCAGCCTTGGAGATTGCAGAATCAAATGAAACCTCCTGCCTGAGTCAGCTCTCTCAGGGGTGATGCCAGCTCAGTGGGACACAGAGCCCCCTGTCCCTGGCCACCCTGGCTGCTCCAGCAGTTCCACCTCTCTCTGTGGAAACACACACAGCCAAAGGAAGGTGTGACCAGCAGGGTCAGCCCTGTTCCTTGCTCCAGATGTGCTCTCGAGCTGCTCTCAAACTCCATTTAGGTATTTCCATATTAATTCCAAGGAGAAGGGCTCAAAAGTTCAGAATGGGAGAGAGGGATCTTTGATGTAGGCGGCTCTTCTCTCTGAAAAAAGCTTTATATTATTATGTAAAACATAAAGGGCATTCCTTAGGAAACCGTGCTGCTTAATTTAGGGACTCTGTCTTCTCAGGCTCTTCTCCTCCTTTGTTTAATGAGCGAGGGGGACGCAGCATTGCTTGAGAGATGAACTTTTTACTCCCAGGCTCAAAGCGGGGGACTTGCTGTGGAAGCAGAGGTGACACCACACCTGGCCCTGAGCAGCTGGGGGGCATCTCGAGCAGCACTGAAGGTGCTGGGGGGACTGGAACCCCTCGGTGCCCCAGTGCTGAGAGAGGGGGAGCGATGCCTGGTGAGCATCCTGTGTGCACCCCTACCCTGCATGGCCACCAGAGACCCCTGAACTGCCCTCCAGAGCTGCTCCCCTGCCAGGACCTCCCACCCCAGCCCTGCCGGCACTGCTGCCAAGGGTGTAATGAGAAAAGTACACCTTCCCCCCAAAATCAATAGGGAGACCTGGGGGGTCACCTAATTGGAGACTGCTCGCTGAGCACCAGCACAGCCAGAGTCCAACCGCGGCACTTGAGCCTAGCTGTGAGATCATAAATCACATTCCCAGCCCGACACAGCCTCCCCTGCCGCTTCATCGATCCACACCCGCCACTCCCGCTGCACCGCGGAGCAGGGGAACAACAGGACACAGGGGCTGGGCTGGGCTGAGCCAAGCTGGGCAGGTGCTGCTCCAGGCTCCCAGAAATTGCCTCCAGTTGTTTTCCTTAGCATGGAAATAATTTGCTTTCCCAGAAAGGAAATTCACCAGGGCTTGCAGTTTCATTTGTTTGTTCTGGTGTTGGCTTTGGAAACACTCCAAGGATGTTGACAAAACAAAAGCTGATCAGTTGGCGGTGCTTGGCCTTGCCTGGCCACTGTGGATCTTTGCAGGTGGGGGGAGTCGCCCTCCTCATCCTGCCTGTGCCCTGCTGGGGCTCAGCATCCACTGGCACCGCACAGTCAGCGTTGGTCCTGCATCTCCAGAACCTGAGCCCTCCTTCTGGGGCTTGGACTGCTTTCCAGACAGGACTCAAAAGCCCAACTCAAGAGCAAAACTGTGTTCCAAATGAAGGAGCATTCCAGTGCTGAAGGAAGGAGCCCTCCTGCCCCAGGACTGCTGCCTGGCTGGGCCAGGCTCTCCTGCCATCCCCAGCCAGGTCTTGCTTCATAAATCCGAGCCCAAGTGATTTAGGAGTGGCTTTGTCACCCCTGCACACTTCCAGCCACTGCATTGCCTGCCCGAGGGGAACAGTACCAGCTGTGCTGGGGGAAAGGGAGCAGGGACTGATGCACATTTGCTGCTGTGTCCTTGGAAAAACACCCAGAACTTGCTGGAGAGCCCGTGTGCTCCCTCAGACGTACCCAGAAGGATTGCTCAGAGAGGAGCAGCAATAATCACAACCCAAAGACAAAAAAAAAAAAAAAAAATTAAAAAAAAAAAAATCAAAGGCTAATCCTAAAAACTCTCCTTTAATCTTTGTGCTTCCAGATGTCGTCTCCCTTTCATCTAGGACTTTGCTGTTCACTACAGTTACAGAAACCACGAGGCTGAAAGAGGGGAGGAAAAAAGAAGAGATTAAATTAATGAGCAGGTAAGCAGGTTTATCATTTTGTCTGATCCTTCCTTCCTTCCTGCTAATTTCTCTGAGCCAGTTTGGGAGGGAGAGCCTGATGGTAACTTTGCCACAGACTGTTGTATCCCTTTTCTTCCTTACATCATTTATCCCAATGATGATAATGTCTGATTTGTGGAGCTGCTTCAAGGGCCAGTGCAGCAGGGGGGGGGGGGCGGGGTTGGAAGAGAAAAACATTTGCCTGCATAAAGATAATGAAATGGGTACTTTGGGCTTCTGGTAGTTCTGTCTGGGCTATGCCATAATTAGGCTGTAATGAGCAAGGGCACAAAAACTGGAAATGTGGAAAGGAGTTGGAGAGGAACACCAGAGTGTCCAGGGGCTGAGCCCATGCTGGATCTCCGTGTCTTCTGTACACTGGGCTTTCTGAAGGTGTCCTGAGTGGCTGCAGCCATTCCCAGTCCCCAGCACAGTGCCCAGAGGGCAGGGTGGGCTGCAGGGCACTGGCACTGTGGGCACACGGGGCTAGAGTGTCCCCTCAGGGTCAGCTGAGGCAGAGAGGCCACACTGCTGCCATTGGGAAGAGCTCGTTGGCACATCCTGGATCCCACGGCTGGCTGATCCAGTGAGTGAGGAGCCAAATGTGAGGCCATAAATCAAGGTTCAGGGGAAGCATTTCCTGCCTGGGGCTGGGCTGCTGCCAGGCTGTGAGAGCTGCAGGAGGAGCAGCAGGAAATGAGCCCTCGAGGCTTGGAGGTGGCTGTGGCCATTCTCCATGGCCTGTGGGGATGGGGGCAGTGGATGCCCCCCGGCAGTGGGGCCTGTTTGGCCAGCTGATAAAGCTTTAGCTCATTAGTTATGAGCTGGAAAAGGAAGTGAGCTGGTGCCAGGCGTGTGGATGGCTCATGGCTTTCGGCCTTCTTGCACCAGGGCAACAGCTGAAATTAATTGTCTTGGGGCCCCTTTAATTGTCCTGTGGGTCAGCAGCCAGGCCTGGAATGGACAGTGACTATCCAGGCAGGTTACTGTCCCTGCTGTTCCTCCCTCCCTGCTCCCTCTCCTGCTCTCAGTGCCTGTCCTTGCAGGGCTGCTGCCAGAGAGGAAGATGAACGCACGCTTAGCAAAGCATTTACCAGGAGGGCACTTCACCACCAGACAGGTGGGTTCATAAATCCTCTGGCCCCTTCCAGACGAGAGCAGATTACTGCCTGGCCTCGATGAGTTTTGCTCAAAATTGAATTATAGGCTCTGCGTAAGACCCTGTGGAAACAGGTCCTACTCAGGGAGCCACCTGCATCCCCCCACACCGGGAACAGGCTTCTCCCCTGCTCTGGCACCATCCCCCTGAGCCCCTGCAGCCCCTGGCAGAGGCAGGGGAAAGGCCCCAGCCTGCTGATCCTGCCTGTGGGCACAGCAGTGCTGGGGGATCTCTGTGGGCCACCCTCTGCTCAGGACCAGCATCTCTTCCTCTCCTGGACTTCTCTTCCTAATGATGTTTGCTCCAAAGCTGTTTTCCCCTTGGTTCTTTCCACCTGCTGCCTCCTTCCAATCCAATTAGTGCTATGTTGGTGGTTCCTTGAATGTCAGTGATGGTGTCCATGTGCCCCTGGCTTTGAGGTCTGTCCCTCAGCCCCCGTCAGGCACTGTCTGACCCATCCCTCTGTTTCATCTTCTCTTGCTGGTGCTGCCTGGGCTGCTCTGAAGTGTTGGAGCTGACTCCAAACTAGAAAGTTTTTCAATTAAGAAACTTTTATTTTTTTAGGACTCATTAAAAGAGAGAGAGAAAGAGAGAGGGTTATTTTTTTTTCTTCTTTCTGGTAATTATTATTAATGGCCTTTCTTTTTAGGAGAGGTTTGTTACCCTGGCGCAGGAGGGGAATGCTGGCAGGCTCTGGCACGGGGCGGGGGGGTGGAACTGGAAGTGACGGGGAACGATGTCTCCTACATTATTTCATTAGCAGGATAACACATCTGAGGGAATGCGGGATCCCAGCTGCTGGCAGCTCCACTGCAGGGCTGGGGAGAGGAGGGGGCTGAGACCTGGGCACGGAAAAGCCTGGCTAGGCCTCCATCCTCCACATCCACATCCTCCTTATCTCTGCAAACAGCAATCCTCCACTTCCAGAGAGCCTGGAGCCCCCGGGCAGCCCTGCCAGCACATCCAGCCAAGCTCCCAGGACCTGAAGTTGACCCTGCCCCACACAAGCCCTGCCCCAGCCCCTCCCTCCATCCTCTTCCTCCCCTTTCCCTGCAGTCAGAGCCCCTGGACAGGCACAGCACCGTGCATGACCCACTTTTGTATCCAGAGCAGCCGCTGCTGTCTGAAAGCTCATAAAGCTGCAGTAATCCTGGATGATCAAAGGCTCCCACATCCACCCACAGGTGCAGCAAATACAAGCAGGAGTGGAGCTCTGGGCAGGGAACACGCCAGTGCATCCTCTCAGTGGGCTCCTGGCTCTGCCGGAGCAGAGAACAGAAAATGGGACACGTCTCTGGGAAGCCCAGATCTCTGGGAAGGTCTCTGGGAAGGTCTCTGGGAAGCCCAGGTCTCTGCCTCAGCCTCACTGGGAAACGCAGGCTGAGCAGGATGGCAGCTTGTGCCAAATGTGGGCAACTCCTCTGCTCCTTGAAAGGGAGGAGTGAATGAGGTGGTGAAGGCCAGAGGTTGTCTTTGGGGACAAGTGGCTCAAGGCTCCTGAGGGAGGAAGGACATGGTCTCACAATTCTTCCTTGTGGCAACCCTGTGGTTTTGTTCTGCTTTGGATAAATCCCATTTTCTGAGCTAAATCTGCAAAATGAGGCTGCACTTAAAGAAATTAAACCCCTCCTGTGCCCTATGCTGCCAGAGCGTTAAAAGCAGTGACAGTGTGATGGCTCTTTGGTGGCTACAGCTGCAGAATCCAGTGACTGACCCCCATGCACAAATGGGGCATCCCCTGCCCACCCCAGGCTCTGGCTCTCCTCATCTGGGGAATCCTGGTCCAGGCTCTCTGCAAACCCAGGTGGCATCAGCTGCCTCAGGATGGCCTTGCCACAAGTGACAGCAGAGAAACTGCTTTGTTATTCTACTTTTGTGATATTTTTAATGAAAGCTGAGGCTCTGGAGAAGGATGGCAAGGCCTTTCCCTGACCCCACCAAACTCCCTCATTGCCCTTCAGGGATGGGCAAACACCCCGTGATAAACACTTCGCTAATGGGCACAGCTCCACATCATAAACATCACCTCCTGCTCGCACTAATTGTCCTCCTTGTCACTGCTCCTTGCACAGTGACAAACGATTTGGGTTTGATGGAGATCGGCTTCCCCTGTCAGTCCTAAGTCATCCCTCAGCCAGGGATGAGTCACGGGGAGCGGCCCTGGTGTGCAGGAGAGCAGACCTTGACAGAGATTCTCCTGTTCCCTCTCCACCTGTGTCATCCATAACAGCCAGGCCAGACCAATTTTTCCCCAAGGCATATTTTCCCAGCCAATGCCACTTTGTTTCCTGGAGCAGTAGCAATATTTATCCTTCCCTGTGCTGTGAGATCAAGCGAGCACTTGATAGAATTAAAAGGCAACTCATTTAAAAGCAATGCAAGAGCAGCACTTGGATTACCTGGGAAACTCATGGCTGAAGGGTCATTTTTCGGTTATAATTTGCTATGGACTTAAAATATGACCTTGTGTTACTTCTGTAGAGCAGAACCTGGCCAGACTCACAGGGTTCAGGAGGTGGATGGGTGCCCAAATGGTCCCAGAGTCTGGAGTCTTGTTTTCAGGGCTCTTGAAAGGAAGTATAAAGAAAAAAATCGAATCCCAAGTGCTCAGCTGAAGATAAGGGAAAAATCCCCAACTTGTTACAAACTTCAGAGCTCTGGAAGAGGAGAAGCCGAGTAGACGTGTGGCAGTGAGAGCAGCAGAAAGGAAAGCGTTGACCTCTGGCCCTGGCAATAGCGAGGATTTCTTTAGATATAAAGAAGAAAGAAAGACTGTGATTGCTGGTAATGTGCTGTGAAAGAAACATTTCTTCTCAGCCTCCAGCCTGCCAATTGAAGCGTGAGCTGAGGAGCAGGACACGGCACCGGGAGGCTCCGAGCTGCTGCTGCTGCTGTCCCAGCGTCCCGCCGGGACCATCAGCGTTCCAGGAACAGCAGCAGAGCAGCCAGAATCCACCAGGCACAGCCCTTGCCGCCCCAAAGGAGCCAGAAAATTTGTCATCTGCGTTCCCCACCCTGGGACAAGCGTGCTGGTCTGGCAGGACACGCTGATTGTCACATCAGAGACTTTGTTCTCCCTTGGAAAACAAAGAGAAGCGCCGAGATTTACCTGGAAGGTTTGTCAGGAAGGAAATCAAACCAGCTCCTAACAAACCCCTCTTCAGAAATTATCTCACTGAGTTAATGATGTAAGAAGACTGCAAGATCCAGCTGGGTGAAAAAAATCTTCCAGCTGAGATTCTCTTACAGCTTCCTGTGGTGAGGAAGTTATTAAAAATCCTGCCCTGGAGAAGGGCCCCCTCTCCGTGTTACCAACTCCCATCACCCAGGTGATGATTTGGAGATTTTCTGAAGTGTTTTCAGTAAAGAAAACTGATTTATAAAATAATAGTAAAAAAAAATACTAACTTGGCTGCTCTGCATGATTTTCCCTAGTCTCCATTTTTTCAGCTGAAGCTGCAGTAAAACAAGAGAGTGATTTCCCACATTTAAGCAGTGGGGAAACATGGGAAATGTCGTGTTGGGGTGCCTTTGAGATACCTGCCCCACAAAATATATGGTATTACAGAAGAAAAACAAGGAAAAAGGGCATGGAAAGATGGCATTCGGTAACTCCAAGGACACCAGGGAGGACCAGAAGACACCAGCTGAGCTTGGTGGGGTAAGATCTGCTGGTGCTGCTGGATGGCTGCAGGAGGAATGCAGAACTGGCCACCAAGGGAGGCCAAAGATCCTCCAAGGCTGCAAACACTTTCCCCTCAGCGCTGGGGTATAGGGTTATGCTCCCCAAGACCCCCTTGAGCCCTCCTGGTCCTGTAGGCAGGCATGGGAATCATCCTTTCCCACAGCACACCCATCTCTGCTTTGGATCTGCCCCTCAGAAAAGCCACCACGTCCTTATGCTGTGCCATTGTGGTCACCCACAGCCAGACCATCAAGGGGCTGTGACCTGCAGGGACACCTGGGCTGTGCACAGCTACTGCAGAGCCCACAGACACAGTTTTCCCCTAAAAAGCCGAGTCTTTTCCCTAAACCTTGCAGTCTGGCAAGGGCCCCTGGCTCCGTGGCTGGTGGCTGCAGCTCATCCCTGTTAGAACATCCCAGCGAAGCTGTCGGGCTGTAAATCGCTGCCTGCTGAGCACCCAGGACACGCAGATCCCGGGTAACTTTACTCCAGAGAGCCAATTAGTGCAAATCTGGCCGTGTGATCAGCTGCTGATATCTCCGGGCAGATAAGGCTGGGGGAGCAATCTCTGAAGGCAATGGCAGTTATTATGATGGCCTCACCTCCACCCCCAAGGCCTCTGGGAGGTTCAGCCTCCGGCAGGAAGCAGGGAAGACCTGTGGCTGTCCCTGTGGAGCGTGGGTGCCCCTCACCAGCTGTGCTCTGCTCCAGCCTCCACCCAGAGCTGGACATCTCCTCTTGGCTGACAGAGCCCGGCCCTGCAGGGGGCAGTGTTTATGTGTTGGGGGGTTTGCACAGCCCCCGGTGGGGGCCAGAGGTGCTGGAGGAGCACGGGGAGTGCTCAGAGCCCGGAAGAAGGGAGGCACCCCGTGCTGGGGAGGTTCTGAGCCTCTCGGTGCTGCCTTTGTCCTGGCCATGGGGATGGTGTGAGTGCTCCAGCCCATGCCTGTGGTTTGTGCTTCCCTCAGTGGGGAGGGAAGGGACCAGAGCAGATCTGATTGTGGAGGAGGAAGGAGAAATTTGGCACAGGACAGAGCACTGGGCAGGACTGTCAGCAGTGTCAAACTGGATCCACTTCCCTGCATAGGAGTGGAAATGGGGTCAGGTACTGGCACACGTGTTGGAGCTGCTCATGTCTGTGCAGCTGCTGCCTCTGAGAGCAGCACAACTCCCCTTTGGTGAGCCTCAGAGTGGTTTGCAAACTGTCCCAGACTGCTCCCCTTGTTCCAGCCCCCAGCAGTGGGATGAGATCATCATTCCCACCTTATGGAACCTGGAGCTGAGGCTCGCTGGGGTAAGTCTGGACTCACTCTCAGGAGGCCAGGGTATATTTGGGTATAACTGGCTGGAGTCATCGTTATGAAACCAGGAGCCATATAACACTGGGAACAGAGCAGTAAAGGATCCTAAACCTCCCTGACGGTTTTGGTGGTTAATGTCTGCCTGTAGCTTAATTATACCATCAATTCCATTAAATAGCACAGTAACAACCTGGAATTTAATGAATACATAGAAAAGAGTAATTTGAACTCACAGTGTAACTGATATTCCTTTATGGAATCAGGGGAAACTGAAACAGAGCTTTGGGTTATTTTTAGTGAAAGTAGAGAAATAAATAAATTAAAGGTTTGAGCTGTAGCTCCAAACCTGTGGTGTCTTGGGGTGGCCCTGCCCAGAGGCTGTGACACCCCATGCAGGGCATGGACAAAAGCAGAGGCTCTCAAAAAGGGGCACGACTGTATCAAAGCCAGCCAGCCCTGTGTGTTACCCCAGCATGGAGCTGATTGTCCCAGAATTGCCAGGGTGGTCCTTATGCTCTGCCCCCTCTCACAGGGTACAGGCACATCCCTTTCCTCCCTTGTCTTTTTTAACTCCACGTTTCGGTGGAAGAAGTGTTTGCTTTTTTGGCTTAAATAACCACTCACTGTTTGCTCTAGAGGTGTTGAAGCACCCGGACAAATTTCCCTTGTGTTGACGAGGAGCAAACAGTCCAGCAGAACAAGCAGTGTTTGCAGAGGAAATCCAGACGTGTTTTGGTGCGTTCGGAGCTGCGGCTTCATGGAGAGGGAACGGCGGCGCTGCTGGCTCTGTGTCACGGTGAACCCGACTGGAACAAGCCCAGGACTGCCGCGTCCTCCTGCTCTCGCCACGAGCACCCCGAGCCGGCGTCGGCTCCCGTTTCCAGGCAGGGATACGCTACTGTCAGCGCGGGGCAGAGGGGCAGAGCAGCGGCCCTGGAGCTCCGAGGCTCCAGCCCAGCCTCCCCCAGCATTAGCCATGCTCCAGATTATGCAAGGGGAGCTGGGCAGAGGCCCCGGCGGTGCCCTGCTCCCCGCCCGGCTCTGCACATCCCCCGCACTGCCCCTTCCCGGGGCCCGGGGCTCACAGCCACCTCCAAACCGCCCCCGGGCTCCTCCCCGGCAGATGACACCGGTTTTTTTCCCGTTAAACCCATCTGCTCTCGGTGTTTGCTGACAGCTCGGTGTTTGCTGACAGTTCGGCGTGTGCACAAAGGGCTGTGCCCCTCCCGCGCCGGGGGCACCCCCAGGGCTGCGGGCACCGGGCGGGGTCGCAGCTCGGAAGCTCCGGCCTTCTCTGCCGGCTGTCCCCTGCCCACCTTGGCCTGAGCTGCGGGCAGGGGGGCGGCGTGGACAGCAGGTCCCCCATCCCTGCTCTGCGGGGATATTATATCCCTCTTCCCTGCGCGCTTGCGGTGATGCGGCGGGCGGCGGTGACCGATGCGAGGGGCTGATTGCCTGTATGGCGATGCTGAAAGGGGTCGCGACTCCCTAAGTGCTCGTCAGGATGAAGGATGACAGCCTCAGCCAGCGAGACACTTCCCTCCTCTCTCGCCGCTAATGAGTGCTCTGGCGGCCAGGGCTGCTGCTGCTTTTAGTTTACTTTCCCTTTGTTATTTCTCTCCCTGTTTATTTGTTTAATTAATTTGTTTGTTTTAGGTTTCTCCCTCCTTTCTGCCCCCAACCCCCCTCCATCCTTTCCCTGCTTTCCCTCTGGCTTCTGCAGCTATTTGTGTTGGATCCCGAGCAGTTAGCGCTCTGAAAATTTAATCAGGCATTTGGATGGAACCTGAAAGCTGAGCCTGTGCTGGAGCTGGGTCCCCCTGGCCCCCGCCACTCTCTCCTAAGGCCACTTGGCAGTGGGCAGGGGGACACAGAAGCCCGCAGGGGGACGCAGGAGCCTTCCCAGATCGCATCAGTAAATATCCCTTGTTCCCAGCGGAGGATGGAGAGGGAAGAGCGTTTTTCACACGGAGCCTCTCCCCGGCCGCTTTTACCCGGAACCGGGGGCGGAATTAGCTGGAGGGAAGGGGACGCTGATTGCTGTGCTGACGGGCTGGCGGGCAGCTCAGCAGCCAACATCCATGGAATTGTCTCCAGCTCCAGCCACAGGATGGACAGGGGGAGTGCCGGGGTCTGTCTGGGCGGTGCAGAGGAGGGGGCCGTGCCGGGGGCTGAGGCCCGGGGGAGGAGGAGGGGATCCCTCCAAATTCGCCTTCTTGCTCTTCCCTGAAGTTTTGCTTCTCTGCCCTTTCCCAGCGCCTTTGGGAAATGAGCTGTAGGCGGCTCATTCTGGGGACACTGCCCTGAAAGAGTCCACGAGCTCGGTGTCCCCTCCCGCGCCCCGCGGGAGCCCAGAGAGCGATTCTCATGTGCCACCAGTGCCCTTGGGGACACAGCACAGGGTCCTGGCAGCGTCACCCCCTCTCCCCAAGCCCCACCCGCGGGCCCAGGCACCTGCAGGCGCTGTTCCACACCACCTTAAGGCATGACAGCTTCTCCTTCCCGGCTCCGCTTTGTTTTCCTGCATTTTTGATCGTATCTTTTTCCTCCTCATCATTACTGAACCCCAGGGCTCGGCCTGCCTGTCCAGGACATGATCCCGCATCCCGAGACATCCACAGGGAGATGAAGGGAGGATGAGGAGGTTGGGAGAGATGCTGTGGTACCCGGACAGAGCCAGAACTCCCCAGGCACCCCCATCCTGCCCCAAAGCGGGACACCCCATCAGCCCCTTTCCATCTCCTGTTAAACAAGTGAGTGCGTGGGGAATGAAGGCTGGGACATGTGAGCAGGCACTAATAAATTACTCACTGGATTGACAGGTGGTGTTTTTTTGGTGGTTTTTTTTTTGTTTGTTTGTTTGTTTTTTTTTTAAGGATCAGTTAGACACAGGGACTCCAGAGTGAATAAACTGGGATTTATGTCCCCGTCAGTCGGATCTTTAAACTTCCTAAGTGCTTAAAACATACACATTTTAACTTGAAAAATTACCAGGTTTGTCTAAAGGAAAATTTCGGCATAAAACAGGAAACTCATTTGAAGAGAGAAATTCTCCAATGAAGCGAACCCAGGCAGTCATAAAAAAGTTAAACCAGGCATAAAGGGAAATGTCAGATGTGTGGGAGAGCCAGATGTCTCTCTATTTTTATTTTTTATATATATTTTTATAACCTAGATCAGATTATAGGAGAATATATGAATGTATCTCACAGGGAGGGGAATGCAGTGAGGGGAGGAGGAGGATTTCATTCCCAGCCTGTAACTTGCTGTAACGTGGAGCACTCTACAAAGAAAAACATTTTTTTATTTCTAAATAAAGCACTTTAGAGTGACACATTTATTGCTGGCAAAGAATTACTCAAATAAGAGACATTGTCAGCTATTTATTTTAAAAGCTTTTTTTCTTTTTTCTTTTTTTTTTTTTTAGTTTGGGGAAAAAAGAAAGATCAAAACCCCTTTCCATTCTTCACAATATTCCCTTAAAAGCTTTAAAATAAAGTGGGGGGTTTTGCTCCTGGGTTGCCTTTTTGGTGTCCCCAGGGCTGTGCAGCATGGGAGGGCCTGCAGGAAGTGGAAAGTGGCATTCCCACTGGGAATGCTGGGATGCAGCCAGGGCCTTGCTGGGGGATGCCCACACGGACTCTGCTCTTGCCCCAGCTGCCACTGTGGGCATTTTCCAGGGAGAGAGAGAAATGGGAATTCTGAGCTTTCCCAGGTGGGAATGCAGGGATCTGTAGCTCATGCAGGAGCTCCCAGGGCTCGGCCATAGGAAAGGCTCCTGTAGGTCCATTTATCCAGAGCAGCCCCCAGAGCCTGTTCCCTGTGTCTGGGAGTGCAGAGCCAGGGGAGGGAGGGGAGAAGCTCCTTTCCTGGGAATGTGGCAGGGATTCCATGGGCTGGGACAGCCCCTTTGGGTCCGTCCCAATGGTTTGGGGCTCAGGTGTGGGATGAGAGGTGTCGGGGTGTGGAGAGGCTTTGGGCAATGAGATCTCATGTGTGGGAAAGGTGCTCTGGGAGCTCCGGGGGCTGCCAGCACAGCCAGACCCTGCAGCAAACACCCAGACTGGAACATCTGGGAGCTGTGGTGGTTCCAGCAGGGCTGGGAATGTGAAACACCTCATTACAGAGCTCCAACACCGAGCCCTGGCTGCAGCCAGGGGGTTTGGTGTCAGTCCCTGCATGGAACAGCTCAACATTAGTGTGCCAATCAAGGCTCCCCACCTCCTCACCTCTCCTCCAGTGCAGTTTCAGTGCCTCTCTCAGCCTGTGACATGTTTCTCCTCTCTCTCCTGGGGAAAAAGAGAGCAGGAAAATAGATCTCTCCATGGCAGGCTGCAGAGAATCCCCCTGGCTGCCCATGGCAGATGTGGCTGACCCCACAGAAGGGCATCCCTGGATCACGAGGTGGGGGGTCCAAGGCAGCCCCCTCTGTGTGGCGGAACCCGCTGGGGGCTCAGGAGTCAGCCAGAGGGAAGGAGCCTGGACCAGATGGAGATGCAAGAGGCCAAGGGATCTTTGCCCTGCCCTCCCCTCCCTGTCCGGCTCCAAACCACCTTTAATTTGTCCGCACTGCTTTGGATTTGTTGTTTCATTAGCTTTTCATCTCAGCTACTTTCTTTCCCCCATAGATTATTCTATTCCTCTTGCTTTCCCCCTTCCCTGTTCCTTTTGCTCTATAATTGGATCCTTTGCAGTTTATAGGAAGGATGAAAAACAAAAGGTATTGACAATGTGAGCATTCAAATTTATATGTCAAGCTCAAAAAAAAAAAAAAAGGAGATGAAAAGAAAATCTGGATCCTCTTTCTTTGCATTCTGATTTCTGAACCTGCAGAACTCATTAGTTTGCTGTGATTGGGGCTTTTTCTGTGTCTGTGGAAACCAGAAACCTACTTTTAAAAGGAGGTGTAGTCAGTTGACTCCAGAGATGAGAAACAGCAAGGTAAAAGCCCATGGTAAGTGCTCAGCATTAAACTTCTCTTCTCTCTTCTCTTCCATTAAACTCCTCTCTTCTCTTCTCTTCTCTTCTCTTCTCTTCTCTTCTCTTCTCTTCTCTTCTCTTCTCTTCTCTTCTCTTCTCTTCTCTTCTCTTCTCTTCTCTTCTCTTTCTCTCTCATTATCAGCTTTACATCCAGGCCTAATGCTTTTCCCACTGGTCCCTGAAAAACACAACCAGATATTCTCTGGAAGTAAACAAATGAAGGTTTTGTTGTGGATTCCTTCTTCTCACCAGCACCTGTCCACCAGAGTGGCACAACAGAAATCCCTCATTCCCAGAGAAACGGGAGCTCCCTGTAAACTCCCAGCTGCAATTCCCAACTTCCAGCCTCATTTTCTGCTGCCACTTGTGCCAGGCTCCATCTCCAGAGCTGCTGAGGCTCCAGGAGGCCGGGATGGAAGGCAGGGCTGGAGCACAGTGCTGGCTGCATTCGGGACGCCCTGCCAGCCCCTGACCAAGGCTCAGACCAATTACTGCTGGCGTGAACCCAAGCCATCCATCTCAGCAAATTTCCCTCCAGGGGCCACCCCATTAGTAGCAAATAACTAATTATTGCTGTCAGCTTTAATAAAAAAACATTAGTTGAAAGATATTCCCCACCCCCACCCCCCCCCCCCAGCTTTCCATTGCTGTATAAATTACAGGAGACAAAACTAACTTCTAAATTGAGTAATTCCAGACATTTGTCAGACTCCAAGAAATGCTTTAATTAGCATTGGTTAATAAAGTGTTTAGGTAATTAGGAGAACATTTGTCCTGCCTGTGCAGATTTTTTTCCTCTTGCTTATGATAACTCAAAAAAAATTAATTGGAGTCCAGGCTTTAGGAATTACAAGGCTTTTTTTGGTGCTTTCTTGGTTAGACTGGTAATGATTCTAGGGGGAGCCGCCTCTAGTGATCGAGTTCTGGAATGTTTCCCTCCTCATTCTGGCTGTTTTGTCTGACGTGGGGAGCAGGAGCCCTCGGGGGACGGATCAAACCCAGCCCCAGCAGCTGATTCCCCGCGGGGCGCCGGGCGGGATGAGCTCAGGGAGCTCCTCTGTCTGCAGCACACGCAGCCGTGCCAGCGACAGCGCCGTGCTGGCTCCGCTCCTGGTCTGAGACGCAGGAGCTGAGCTGAGCTGCCAGCCCACAGAGCTGTCACCCTGCCAGGAACCGGCACTGAAACCCCCGGCCCCCAC
The DNA here is from genome assembly GCF_965231275.1 of Zosterops lateralis. Taxonomy (NCBI): domain Eukaryota; kingdom Metazoa; phylum Chordata; class Aves; order Passeriformes; family Zosteropidae; genus Zosterops; species Zosterops lateralis. The sequence goes on along the minus strand of NC_139785.1, from coordinate 787,661 downwards.
CCCACTGCTGCTGCTGACAGCTGCTGCTGTGGTGACAGTCCACAGCACACCCTGCATCCCATCCATGGCACATCCTGCATACCGTCACTGGGACACCCAACATTCATCCATGGGACACCCTGCATCCCATCCCTGGAACACCCAGCATCCCTCCATGGTGCCCAGGAGCCGAGGGCAGCCTAGGCTGCTGGGGGAGCCCAGGTGTTTGCCAGTAGCAGGATTTGCAGCAGGCTGGCAGGAATGAGCCCTGCTGTGGCTATAAAAGGTCTGTGCTGGGAGCACTGGGGAGTGCTGAGGGGGGGTCTGAGTGCTGCAGGGAGGGCAGGAGCAGTGAGGGAGGATTATTTTTAGCAGTATTAGATAACAGGGCTGCAGAGAGGTGGCTGCTGGCAGACCTGCAGCAATTCCTCTGGACAAGAGCACAGGGCAGTGAGGAAGCCCCGAGGTGAGCCCAGAGCTGGGCATGGAGGTGAGGCTCATCGAGTCCAGACTTCTCTTGGGGTTTCCAACTTGCACTTGTGCTGCAGGAAGCTCTTCTCTGCTCTTGAAACAGCTTCTTCTGCCTCTCTGTGCGCAGCAGGCCCTGGCACAGCTGCTGGAGCAGCCAGCTGAAACCAGCTCCACTCATTGGGCTGTGCTTGGTGCACAGCAAAGGCACAGATGCTTGTGCTTCAGATGTTAAAAATTTAAGAACTGGTTAGTCTTGAAGATGTCCTCATGGAAAGGTCTTAGTGTTGTGAGTTTAAAAATCCCATGTAGGTGCAGCTCACATCCTGCCAACCACTTTTAGTGGGAGCTGCATCCTGCTGTGGTCCCGGGGTTGTGTCCTCGCCAACTGCTTGGCATCAATTCCTGCATCTCATCCAATCAGTGCATTAAGTGACTCTGCAATTAATTTGCTCGTCTGGATTACAGGAGTGTGGGAACAATGAGAAACATGCAATTTTCTGGTCTGCTTTGGGCTCATCGCAGAGGGCTCTGTGTCCACCATGCCTCAAATCCCTCGGGCTTTGCAGCCTCACAGTCCTTCAGCTCCCTCTGCACAAATCCTGGGCTGTCCTGTCTGCCTTTCTCCATGGAGGAACTCTGTGTTCCTGGTGGCTCATTCTCTCTGGGGGCAGGAGGGCTCTGGGATGCCTGATGGGTATCCCAGCTCCAAGCTTTGGGTTTATGCACAACTCACAGGACACAAAACTCTGCAGAATCCTGGCAGGGAAGGGCAGGGTTCAACTTCTGGCCCCTGAACCAGTTAGGCCACACAAAGGCTCCATGGGAATCAAAGCCAGGACTTTGCCATCCTTTAACCCGTGGTGATGTGTCACTGATCAGCACCTTGGTTCTAATAGCTCCCCAGGTAGATTTGGGAGAGCAACGAGTTGAACATAAAAAAATCTCTTTATTATTGCCATTTTGCTTTTATATACCCATCAAGCTTTCATATTTAATCTCCTACATCACAATAGCTGATCATTTTTAACATTTGACATTGACAAAGTGCCCACTGCTATTATTCTGACATACTATAAAACATTACACCCATTTGCAATAGAAAAGGCAAAGAATCAATACTCAGCCCCATTTTCCAGCACAGCAGTAAATCATGGGGAGACTAACAAATTGTTTTAAATATAAGCACCTTCAAGACCAATAAAGAACCCAACTGATCCCTGTCCATTGTCACAGCTGTCAAACATCTTTACTGCTAAATGGACACTGGGGGGTGGCCCAAGAGAGCTCAGCCCAACTCCCAGATCCCGGGAGTCATGCTTGGGGGGCTCTTGTTGTGGGGTGTGCTGTGACTTCCTTTGGGCACCTGGAGGGGCGTCAGGGCTGCCTCACAGCTCAGCTCTGGCAAGACTGCAGGGCACCAAGCCCAGCAGCCAAACGTGGTTCGGGAGGTGAAGTTCCTCACCCAGCCGTGCAAAGAAAATTGCAGCTCCCGGTTCTCCCCAGCCCGTGGCAGGGTTGCGAGGTCAATCCTTCCTGGAGGCGGCACAGAAAACGTTCCCAGGTTGCTGATTTTGGAGAGCTGCCCCTGCTGGAGAGCCGCGACCTTGCTGTGAGCGAGGGCGGCCGTGCTTTCCTCGGCTCCCGGCTACTGCTCCGGGGGTAGTATCACCACGGCGTGTCCGTGTGTCCATGGGCTGGTCCCGGGACACACTTGGCTGCTGAGCCAGGGGAAGGCTGAGTCAGGCAGCACCTGACACGTCTCCTGTCCCTGCTGGCACATCTGGGAGATGCCAGTCCTCAGCCTGCATCGCTTCCCTGTGAGCTACGTGTGTCCCTGTGTCACCTCTGCCTATCCATCTCCTCCCCCAGCTGCTACTTAGTCATGGAAAGGTAAAACGAAAGGGAAAAGAGAATAATTTTATGTCTGAGGTGATGTAAACCTTGTGTGCATAGTTTAAAAATGTCTCTGGCACATCTGCTGTCGAAGAGCTCCTAAATAACACGGTTTACCTGGGTTGACTGATTTATAGGAACGGGGCTCCCAGACCCCAAGGATGACATTTTAAACACAACTTCCTTTCATTTGTAAGGGATTAAATGAACATGTTTTGACAAGATTGATCAGATGGAGGTTCAGACGATTTCTCTTTGCGGCTTCAATCTATAGCTGGTAGAACTGAGAGAATATTCCTGTGTCTCATTACAATAATGCAGGGCTGGCACCTCTGGAAATGAATGTTCAGGGAGTTCCCGGTGCCGAGGCCACCCTGGAGAGGCGTTGGCAGCATGGACAGAGCCTCCCTTGTGTCCTGCCAGGGAGGTGCATCTGCTCCAACATTGCACATTTATTTCAGACCAGCTCCTCAGTCCTGTGCTCCAAGAGCATTGCTGAGGCACACCGGGCATTGACAGCAGCTGGGATCACAGGGAGGCTGTAATTCCTGCTTCTCCTCAGGACAGTGTTCCCTCCTTGGCTGGAATGCTCTTGCTGTTCTCACCAGGAATCCATCTCGAGGGGGCTGTGGGGATGCCCCAGAGCCTGGCTCTGTCTTTCAGTCCTTCATTCTGCAAAGCATTCTGAGGCTTTTGGCACTGAGGCTTGATGGCAGGGATGGCTTTGCCCCTGCAGAATGAGGATTTTAGAGTTTATGCTCTTTGTTTCAAATTGACTTTGTGACCACGGGTATGGGCTGTTTGCCCTGCAGAACCTTAAGAAAAAATAAAGGAATCAAAAACATCTTTGAATTCAGGCCAATGTCTCCAAGCCCTGAAGCCTTGGAAGACCCAAACCAGCTTGTTCTTACCCCAGAAACACTCCAGCCTTGCAGTGCCTTGCACAGAGGGGGCTGTAAATCCCTGAGTGCTCCTTGTGGAGACGGGGATCTGCTGGTCTGGCAGAGGCAAAGACTCAGTGAGGAATCACCAGACCTTGGCAGGGCTGGGCTGCTCCTGGTTCTTCCCACACAAGTTGTGATGATGCCCTCAGGCCCTTGGCCAAATGGGAACGGGAAAGGACTTTCCTCCCACCCTGCTCTTGGCTCGGGGACATGATTTATGTCCTCCCTGCCTCCTTCCAGGCTTAGGAATCCTTTACCCTTGAATAGCAGGGGAAGGCAGCAGTTGTCTGGGCACTGGCTGGCAATTTGCATTGCTGCATTATGCATGGGCAGAAAACACAGGAATAAAACAGGAGGAACAGGAAATCACTGCGGTGTTTTTAATCTGAAAGGTGAGATCGAAGTGCTGTTTGTAGGCTGCCTTTAATGGCCCTCGATTGGCAATTAGTGTTATATTATCACATATCTTTAATAGAATATTGATGCTGTTGGCAGAGATATAATCCCAGTGTCAAGAGTAATTCCTCTCTTTCCAGTGTGTTGCACTCATTACGGGAGGGCCCAGCAGAGCTTGGCCGAGGCATCCCTGATCAATCAGGATCAGCACTTCCACCCGTGACTGAGGCATGGCAGGGATGCATATTAATGATTATCAATGATTATCAATGATTATTAATGATTATCAATGATTATCAATGATTATTAATGTTCTGCTCGGGGAGGGAGGTGCCAGCCTGTTCTGACTCCTGCTAGGTGTGGGGTTGGACTCAAGGAGAGCCACAGGGATCCAAGGTGCATCCCAGATCCCAGGGATCCTCCTTGGAGCCACAGCACAGCCAGGCAGAGCTCCCTGTTCATTATTCATTTACCTTGGGTTGCCATTGGAAAGCAGGTGAAGCAATAATAAACACCAAACAGCAGAAGTTAATCTCTATCCACAGCGCTGTAATAAATGGGAAGTTAAACAAAAAATCAATGCAGATCTGTTAATCCTGGGCACTGCTGGATCTGTTTCAGAGCAGAGCCCAGCCCTGGTGGGATGCTGCAGCCAGATCTCCCCCTGGGCACAGGCAGTCCCATAGCATGGGGTGTTATTCCCACAGAGCTGCACCTTCACAAGAGGCTTTTCCTCTGCTGGAGCCTTTTTCCCTTTGCTGGAAACCTTTAAGTGCTCCTTCTCCCCAGACCCACAGCTTCAGCAGGACCCCTGGGGGATCCCAGCCTCCCTTTGCCAGGGTGGCTCTGGCAGCTCTGATGGATGTGAGAAATGCCTCATCCCAGCAGAGTGATGGGAGCGTGTACCTGGCACATCCTGATGCCAAATACCAATCCTGAGCAGTAATGGGGGCTAATGGCAAAGGACACCACAGAAGAAGGGGGAGAGGGGAATTTCAGCACTGATCCAGACCCCGAGAGGAAGCTGGTGCAGACCCCGAGAGGAAGCTGGTGCCCCCTGAATAGGACCCTGATGCAGAGCTGACCCTAGCAGTGGTTCCTGGGGGAACTGGGATTCTGTGCAACCTCAGCACTTCTGTTTTTCACCAGGATGAAAGAATTTGATTGCTGCAGAAACCACTGTACCAAGACAACCGTACACAACATCCCACCCTGGAGACTGATCCATGGATCTGAAAACCCTGTGAGCTTCTGGATGGGTATAATGGTTTCTGGGGAGGATTGTGAGGACTTCTCTTCCCATGGAACCCAAAAGTCCTTTTCCCAGTGTTGGGCAGGCTGTCCCTTGTCCCCCCACTTCCCTCCACCAAGGGGAGCTGCAAACCCATCTCAGAAGGGAAGATGGTTCAAGCTTTGGGCTCAGGCTGGAGCTCCTGGTGTGGTGACATCACAACTCCCCTGAGGCCATCCCACAGTCTGGAGGGGCTGTGCCCCAGCCTGATCCTGCACTTCTCAGCCTCTCATCCACAGACCCTGCAGTGAAGGGAAGCTGTGGATGCTCCTCCATCAGCCATGTAGGGCCACCTCCAGGAGCTCCAAATCCACTGGAGCTTTGCCATTTCCATGTGTGCTGTCCCTGATTTATTTCTCTTTTCCCTTTTAGTGCCTGCAGCCTCAGCTGAGGCAAAGAGCTGAGGGTGTGCCGTGCTCCAGCTGTAGTGCCATGGGATTCACACCCTCCTGCTCCTCTTTCAGCTCAGACTCTCCTCCAGGACTCCTTTGTCCGTGTTGCCTTCTGCAAGGCTTGGAGGTGTGTGGCCTCAGCTCCATGGATATGAAAGGGAAAGCTGGTGAAAACAGATCCTAACTGGAATTCAGCAGGCTGGAGGTCAGCACGTGTGGGGCACGAGCCATGTACAGCATCCCAATCCCATCTACCCTCAGCAGGACTCACAGCTCCTGCAAAACTGGATTTGCAGTCTTTAAACAAATCCTGGAGATGGGATATGGTGGAAGGAAGCCACTACCAGGTGCTTTCAGCTTCAAAGCCTGGCTGTGTTTAACTTTTAGCAAAACACCAGGATCTGAAATCTTCCCTTGGAAGGCACAAACGCTCTGCAGCAAGGGCTCCAGGATGGTGACGGAGCAGCACATTAGCATAAATTTTCTCGGGAACTGAACTGTCACAAGGCCAACCTTGAAAGCTATTTGGAGTATTTACAGCTTTTATGAAGCCCCCTGGGAGAGAATAATCTCAAAGTACTGCAGACACTGCTTGGAAGAACCGTGAAAAGCATTCAATTTAGGAGCAGTTTTTCCTGCATCTCTGTTTTTTGTAAGCCCTCACTCCCATCACCAGTTCTGTCCCCACCTGGGTCTCCTCTGCCAGAGCAGTGAGTCACAGCAAGGTGATGGTGATGGCACAAGCAGAGAATCATGAGATTGGGCAGGGAAAAGGCAGCAGTGGGTGGAAGGCTTTGGGAAAGAAAGTGATATCTTTGTATGAATCTCCATTTGGAAATAAAGGAACAAAGAAACATGGAAGAAGAAGCAGCAGCTGAATTGTCTCATAGCAGCTTGATTTTCTTTCTTTTCCTGCATTTCCTGCTTTTCCAGGAGGCATCAGTGGGTTTCTGAGTCTACTCAAACCCATGTATCTCCTGTTACTCCATCCTCAGGATCCTGTAACCATGTCAACCAGAAGAGAAGACACAGAAAGCCAGAGGAAAAAAAAAAAAAAAAAAAAAAAAAAAAAAAAAAAAAAAAAAGAAAACTCAGCTTGAAAGCCACTATGTTTTGGATTATGCAAGCACATGAGTACCTGATCTAGCTCCCGAAATTACAGGGTTGTACAGTGTTCTGTTTACAGTGGGATGTCACAGGCTGTAATGAGCTGCTGTGTCATTATGGGAGCAGATGCCAAACAGATCTCAGCGTGTTTATGGAAAGGCTCTCTCTTGCTGTAGAGCTGCACAGGGGTTTCAGGTTCCTGGTGAGTTCAGAGGACAGGGATAATGTTTGTCCCGGGGGTGTGGGTGTGCAAACACAGCCCAGAACATGGAGCTGCTCCCCTGGCACACACAGACAGGCACAGCTGGAATATCCATCCCATCCCAGAGCTGCCTGCTCTTGCCATCGCATCTCAGCTGCACTGGCACCATCCCTGCCATTCCCCTGATACTGAGGGGCACCTGGGGACAGCAGCAATCCCAGCCCCATGTGGCTCCACACTGGGAGTGCATCCCTCGGGAAGGCAGCACCAAGCAGGACCCACTGGTGGCTCAGCACTCCCGGGAAGGAAAACAGCAACATCGTTCCCTGCATGGAATCACCTGAGAGGAACAACAAGCGGGGTCCCTCTTTGCAGGCGTTTGCCAAAAAAGTCAGCGTGTGCATGAATAGAGAGAGAAATAAAAGGTTTCTCGGAGCTCGTCTTCGGGGCACAGCAGCGTGAGCACATGTTTTATTCAGCGAGGAGCAGCTGCACTACCTGGAGCAGAAATTCAGCTTGTTGAGCCCTAATCTAGGTAGATCACTGAAGCTTTGGAGAGTCTAAACAGCCAGAGAGCAGCAGATCTCGTCCTTATTGCAAGCAAGGTGCTCCTGCAGGGGGAGTCGGCCTCAGTCTCACCCAGCGTGACCCGGTGCCTCGGCAGCTCCTGCTGGGGAATCCTGTGGGGCAGTTCATGATTCTGCTCTCCAGCCGGGCACCCTAAATGCCTCCATGGCACTGAGCTGCTTGTGCAAGCCCCCTTTTCATCTGTTCTCCTCCCCAGCATCCTGACCTGTGGGATCAGGGGAGGACCCCAAGGATGAGCTGCAGCTTCCAGGCTCCAGCCCAGCTGGAAACCCCAGTGCAGGGCTCTGACAGCTCTATGGCTGCCACTCCACAGATCCTCGGCAAAAATGGGAGCATACCAGTGTGCAGCCTCTGCCTCTGCTGCTCGGGTCAGATGGATGAGGTCATGACATTCTTTTATTCTCCTCTCTTCTGTGTGCATGGGTTTGGAAGATAAAGTTCGTAAAATTCCTCCTGTTCAGGGCAAAGGGCAAAACTTGCAAAGGGAAAAGCCTGGGAAATAGAATCCCTCATGTACCAGGAACATGAGACACTGGGAGACATTCCAGCCAGCCTTGAGCTGGGGGGATCAGGCAAGATCTCCTCTGCCGAGGCTGCCATGTGCTGTGCTTACCCCGACAGTAATTCAGGCTCCAGGCTGCCTTTTCCTTGCCTGAGATAAAGGGTTCTCCCTCCAGCCCTTGGGATCACACTGACAGAGGGATTCCCCTTCTTCCCCACCCAGCTGGGACCCCACGAGGCTCTCCCTGTGTCACCCCCCTCCATCCAAGGGCAGAACCATGGGTGTGCTGGTGGGGATGGAGCACAGAGCTCACCCATCCCAGCTGGGAAGGCACATCCAGGGGCTGGGGGCAAATGGCTCCAAGTGTGAGAAATTATTTAGGGAGGATAATTTAAAAGCTGGGATTGATTAATGTGTGTGACTTCTCCCGAGTGCTGGAGCTGATAAATCAGGATGGAATGGGGAAGCAGGGTGTAAATTCGAAGGTATCTGTGTGGGAGTGGTGTGGAGGAAGGCCAGGCTCAGGCTGAGTGGCCCCTGACACCCTCACACCGACTGGCTGAGAATCCTGATGAGGATGAGGAGGGCACCTGGACACTGGGGGATGTGAGAGGTTCCTCTCACCACGGGCACATTTGCACAGCACAGCCAGGCCCTATCCCTTGGCATGGACACATGGGGTTAAATAACCCCATGGGAAGGATTTGGGAAATGTTCTGGAGTCCCTTTCAGCAACCAGGAGTAATCTGTGAAGATGAAGGAAGCAGCGGTCTGCGTGTGTGGAAAAGGAGAGAGGCGGGGGGGAAAGGGAGATTTTATTACTGAAATTTGCCAGAGAGGCTCTTTAATAACGTCATTCATCTTTCTGTCAAATACATCACATTAGTGTAGGGAAAAGGGACTTTGAGAAGATGAATTAAGACTTAAATACATTAAAATGACTTAAGGAATATTTAAATACAATACAATTTATTTTTGTGTAGGCTTGTTTCATGTCAAGCCGTGCTGTCTGAGGTTGTACAAAGCATGTGCAGGGCTGTGCATCAGCAATGCCACTTCCCATAGAAACAGGGATCAAATCAAGCTTTTCTTTGGACCAGAGATAATGTGGATGCAATTAGCTGGCATGGAACTGCTGCTGGCATCGCACAGAGCAGCCAAACTCCCTGCAAATCCTCCACAGCCCCTCAGCAGCATGGGGATGGTCCGGGAGGGAAGTGCCGGCCCTGGCTGCTTTCACATTCCAGCCCACCGGTGACCTTCACCTGGGCACCTCCACCTGCGGCTGCTTCCAAAGGCAGAGCAGAAACGGGGGTGAATTTTCCTCGCTGTGTGAGACACCACCCTTCTCTGCTGTGCTCCGGAAAGAGAAACAGCTCAGTTCAGCTGCTCTGTGGCCCTAATCCCACAGGGCAGCAGGTACAGCCCCAGGGCAGTGGCTGGAATGTCCCCAAACCCCAGAAATGGAGCCCCCTCCTCCTGAAACAGCCTTTCTGCCCTGGCTCCTGGGGGATAGATCTGAGAAAAGAGACAAGGAGGGGAAAAAATAGAAAGAAAACAGACAATTGCCTGGAGCTGCTTCTTGTTCTGCAACATTGGGGCTAAAAATAGCTCGGCAGAGCCTTTCTGCCCGTGGGCGCTGAGCAGGAGCAGCTGCCTGCTCCCCTTCCTGCAGGAGCCAGAGCACGCCCTGTGTCTGACTTGTGGCGAGGGCTTGGGCTGACTTTTGGTCTGGTTTTGCTTCTCAACCCTGAGTGCTCCATCGGAGAGGAGCCACAGGAAAGCACTGAGAGTAAATGAGCCCTTGGGAATGAGGAGGGGGTGGGATGCTGAGGCACAGACCCCGGGGAGTGCAGGATGCACCACAAAGGTTGAACTTTCCCTGCTGGAGAGAGTTCCCTGAGAGGTTTCTGTTATCTCCCTGTGCCCACAGAACGCGTTGGAGCTGCTTCCCAAAGTGTTTAAAGGCTCCCAGTATAAAAGGCACATGGTTGCTCTGTGATGGAGGAAATTAAAACCCCTCAAAGCAACCTGTTTGTCTGCCTGGGGAGAGGTGGGTTCAGCTGGAAACACCCGTGCCTGCAATTTCATCCCGCTGTCCCCACAGCTGGAGCTTAGGACCACTCCAGGAAGGAGAGCACAGGAGGAACATGTGTCCTCTCTTACAGGTCTGTGTGTTCAGTTCCTTCGTCTCTGCCCATAAGTCAGACCTGCCAAACCCTCTTGGATTTGTTTCCACTCGACTTTACTGCTCTTTTTTCTGCTTTTATTGAGACACTTCGAAGGGTAGCAGTGCCAGAGGAGTGATAACCGGGTGTAGCCCTGCAGCGACAAAGTGACCAGCCTCAGGCAGCGCCTTGGACTGAGCTCGTGCAGCGTTTGGGAAGCCAGGGGTGGGGACAGCGTTCACGGCTGTGCCAGGAGCCGGGAGATGATGCTCATGGCCCTGCCACAGCCGCAGGCACCGGGGGAGCACCCAGTGCTGCCATCCCCGGGGCAGGGCCGGGAGGTGATTACTGAGGGATGAGCAGAGGTGTGGCATGGGTGACGAAGAATCACTCCCTGCCCCGCGGCCGGAGCTCTTCAGGAACTCCCTCAGGGCTTCATGCAGGGATGACGCTGCGGTCCTCGAAGGGATGCAGGGGCAGCGACAGGGAGAGGATGCTTCTCCTCGCCGTGGGGCAGCTCTGGCTCCTCTGAGCAGGTCACAGCTTTGCTGCCACAGAAACATCCCCCGGCTTTTGCTGCACCTCTCTGCGGGTGCCCCGCGCTCAGCCCCTCCCGAGCCCGGGAACCGCCCTGCAGAGCCTCATGTGAGTGTCCCGCCCTCGGGAGGTGGCTTCTATCCCCTGGCCGGGCAGGTGAGAGCTGTTGGTGCCCCCGCCGCAGCCGTGGCCGGGCTCCTTCCCCCGGCACGCCGGGCGAGCCGCTGTGCTAATGAGCTCGCTGGCAGCATCAACTGCATGCGCAGCACTTTTGGGTGCAGTGCCTGCTAGAAATGAATTTTTAGTTCATCTAGAGCAGGGCTGTTGGCCCCAGCCCAGAGCTGGATATGGTAGCAGTGGGAGGTGCGGCCAGGACCGAAATCCCTGCACGGGGTCAGAGATGCGAGGACTGGGATACGGGAGAAAATGATAGTTTTGTTCCGCAGTGTTTCCCAATGGAGGGGAAATTCACTGTTTTGTTTCCTGGGTGCTGTTTGCCAGGCTCTGCTTTTGTCCCCCCTGTCAGGGGAATCACCTGTGACCAACACAGGAGGTCTCCATCCCCCCAAAACCCAGGTCTCACTTCTGGCAGCTCTAATGAGGGGAAGTGAATCCAGGCTGGCAAACAAACATACGTCACACCTCTCTCTGCAAAGGGGTTTTCAGAGCTGGCTTAAATGGATTTTGGGAAAACGTCTTCGGGATTGGAGCTACAAATGGCTTTTTGATCAAAACAAAATAGTTCATTTTGAAAACTGAAACTGTTTCATTAAACATGTTTGGGCTTTGTTTGTTTATGTTAGAAGCGATGGGTTTGCCAGGGTCTGAAAATTGGAAAGTTTAAAGTATTCTTCTATCTTGGACTTTGAATGCAAAAGCACTTCAAAGGTGCTATGGAAGAATAAGAACAATTAAAAATTTATTTCCCAGGGGGAAAAGGAATGATTAGAACGATCGGAATAAAGATCACATCTCTATTTTAAGGCAAAATTCTCTCAACTTTAAAGCCTGGAGATGGTATCTGGGCTGAATAGAATCGTGCAGGAGCCTTTGTGTCACTTGAAGCGGGAGAGCGAAGTGCGCCTGGGGCTGCAGAAAGGCTTTGCTGACACCTGACATTTGAGGGGCTCTGACTTTTTCTGCAGGCAAACGCCTTAGAAGAGTTTTCACGAGCTGTGGTGATAATCAGGCTGCAATCCCCTGTGGCGATAATCAGGCTGCAATCCCCGAACCCATGGGCTGTCCTGCAGTGCCTGGATGGGGCCAGTGTCTCCGTGCTCCTCCAGGGCTGGGTGGCCACTAGGGAAGGAGGGAGGGCTCTGCCAGGGCCGGGTGAGGAAGGGTGGCTCAGGAAGAGAGTGTGGCAATGCCCAGAGCTCTTCAGCACGGAGCCTCTGGGGCCCTTTCTCCTCCTCGATGAGTCTTCTGGTTTCCATCTTGTTTCCACAGGACAGTAATCTGCGGAGCAGAAGGTTACTCTCAGCTCCAATTCAGTGCAGAGGGATGGAGAAGGGACGTATGGCAGCTCTGAGCTTTGTTGTTATCCCAGCCAGGCTGGAGCCCCAGCTGGCAGTACCATGCAGAGCTCCCAGCATGTCCCTGGATCCAGCAATGGGAGCTCAGTACCCAGAGGAACAGCGGTGGAATCAGGGCACCAGGCTCTGTGCCTCCACAGGAGCCTGGGTGGATCCTAGGAACAAAGAAACCTGCCTTTGAAACCAGGCAGAACTGCCCAGCCCTTTGCAAAGCAGAAGCAGCTGGCTCAACTAATTAAATGTTAAAAATTCCAGCAAGACAAGTGTACCAGAAAACAAACAGGCACAGGAGCCAGGACAGAGCAAGTTGGAAGGGATCCGTGCCGTTTCCTGTCTCCCATATGTGTCTGCACAGACACTGGCACCTGTGCAGCCATGTGTTCACCCAGCCCTCTCCACACTGCAGTCACTGCCCCCAAATCCAGCCCTGGGGGCAGGAGCCCCAGGCTGTGCAATCCCACCTCACCTTCATGTCCCATCCATGGACAGCACCCCCATGTCCCATCCATGGACAGCACCCCCATGTCCCATCCATGGACAGCACTCCCATGGCCCATCCATGAACGTGTGTGGCTTAGCAGACCAGGGGGTCATGAGGTGCCTGTCCCTGTGCCAGGCTCTGCCCGACCCATCGGTGCAGGAGGCGGCTCCATCGGTCTTTATTTGATGGTTTTGGGGAAGGAGGGTAACTATTTGTTAGCAGTGGTTTTGCAAATCGCCACTTTGTGGAGAGGAAATAAGAGCCATCCATTTGTGCTGGTGCTATTAAAGATTTTCTATAAAGTGCCTACATTTCCAGTGCAGCTGAATGGATTTCTCTGCAGAAAACTGCCAGGACAGAGAGGCACAGTGGAGGAAAATATCATATACAATGATTCACAAACACATAAAAATACCCTTCCCAGCTTGGCTATTCTTCCACCGCACAACAAACACCTTGTGAGTCATTCTTGAATGTATGGACGCACTGGAAAATGAAAGTTGGATTTGAACATTATTCATTAAGACCTGGGATTAGTTCACTTCTCCATTTAGCTCGTCAAAGCCAGCATGCCAAGCCAAGCTAAAATGCATTCTAAGGCTGTCTCAGTCACCAGGCAGCTCTAACAGCCACAGTGGTTTTCTACATCAGTGTTTCTGTATTCAGCTTAAAAAAACCCCCAACTTAATTCCTTGCTCCTTGCATTGAATTAATCAGATATCTGAAGGTAGGTGGAGGCAAAAAATCAACATTTTTCTTGGCAGGCACATTTAAGTTGAAGGGCTGTAGCTCTTGCTGCAGACGACAAGATTGCAATGTTTAGGAGATAAAGAAAGGGGATGGAGGGCATCCACGGAGTGACAGCCGCATGCACGCCCTGCCGCCGGCGGTGGCAAACAGCCAGGGACGGGGACGGGCCCGCGGGTGATTTACAGCCGCACATTCTCTTCGCAAACACGTTAACTCCCCCCTCGGAGGAACTGTTAATGAAAACTTGCGTCAGCTCTTCCAGCGCCTGTCAGACATAAAGGTGCTGCTGGACACGCAGCCGGAGAGGAGCAGAGGTTGGGGACAGCGTCAGTGCACACGTGCTGCCCGTGTGTGGCCGTGTCCGTGTCCCCATGGCTGCCCCGTGCCTGACAGCACCGACGGGAGCACAAGCCTGGCACAGGGACCGGCCCAACAGACACGAGGCACGCTGCAAACACGACCCAGAGCAGCTGCAGAACACCTCGCAGCTTCCACAGTGGAATTTCGGGCAGGCTCCTCACTGGCACGGTGGCCATGCGTGAGGCAGCGGCAACAGCAGCATCTCCTTCCACTGCCAACGGGGGAAAACAGCACAGCTGTGCTTACTGCTGCTCACAGGGATATTTAGCCTCATTTAATGTCAGTGTGGGGCAGTTTGTTACAAACATATGCATGATGTGGCCACGTTATGACAATTTCTCAGCTGCTGGGTTGCTGTAGCTCTCCCTTGGATTGGGGAGTGGGAACCGCTGTCCTTGGTGTGTGGGGATAGTTCCTGCTAACAACACCTACCTGCCCTCTCAGCTCCAATTCCTCCCAGGCCACCAGCGGGACAAATGCCACACGATGAGGCACCTGATGGAGGACAAGCCCCAGGCCAGCACTGCCTGCTCGGGGTGTCCTGCTCACTGTCAGCCGGCTGAGCCAGCCCTGGGCCAAGGCGGCAGCTCCCCTGCATAATTTCACAGCGCCAATACCTTGGTGAGCAGCACAAGCTGCTTGTGGGCAAAGAATCAAAATTCATAGAATAAATTATACTCGCTAAATTATTTGCCCAGCTTTGTTGATTATCTGCAGTTAAAAAGTTGGAGGGAGCTGAGCTGCTCTGCACATAAACACTAGACAGATCCTTGCAGGCAGGAGGTGCTCGGCTTTGGCATGGGGAGGAGGAGAACTGCCAGCCTGGAGAGGATGGGCTGCCTGCAGACCCACTCCCCTCCAGCAGCCCATGGGGTTGGGATGGGTGGCAGCCCTACTAGGCAGGCAAAGAAGCTGCTACAAACACCTGGGTGGGTTTACTACAGATTTACTCAGCAAGCTGCAGTTTGGTGGTGCTCCTACGCATAAAAGGGATTTACTCTTTGCTGGCTGAATGAAATGACGTTTGTGATGTTATAGAACATTTAATGGCATAAAGACAGTGCGGTGTAAGGATCAGAACAAGCACAGGGATTTGCAGCCCAAATTGTGGATGACCCATGCGTGGAGGAGAAGTGTCCCGCTCCTCCTAAGCCTAGCCAAAACCCTCTCCCCCTGCCAAGAGGAGGAAGCTCAGAGTGGGTCAGCGTGTTGAAGGTCTGTGATTGAGCTGGATGATGAATCGCAGCTTGATGACTTCCTCTACATCAATGGAGCTGAACTGGCTTGGGGAAACTGTTTGATTTAAGAAGAATAGGCCTAATTTTGGAAGTGCTTCACACCCATCAATCTAAGTGAAATTCATTTATCTGAGGCACAGCTGATACGTCTCCCATTTACATAGCACTAAGTGCCTCACAATCCTTGATATATTGAAGCTCACAGCAGGGGAAGAGGATAACGCTGCTATCCCCTTTCGCAAGCAGGGAAGGGATTTTGCAGTGTAATCCAATGAGTCACGGCGGGAGCCAAATGGGCGCCAGGGCCCGGCCTGCGGGCAGTGTCCACTCCCTGACCACGCTGCAGGGTGGACAGAGAGGCTGCGAACGCGCTGGGTCCGGCGTCTGCAGGGAGGGGGCAGAAGGAGCTTCAAAGCATTTCCCATCTCCGATCTAACAGGGGTTTATGAAGTGTTTGCAATAGTGTCTCAAAGGCAGGGTTGGGAGGCAGAGTGGGAATCACAGCGGTATCTGATGGAAGAGATATTTAGAGGGAAGAGACATATGGCATCTTAAATAAAAACAACCTACTCAGTGGTTAATCTCCACTTGAAAAACCTCCAGGACGGACCCGTCTGTCTCCTGCTGCAGCCCCGCCACGCTGCCGGCTGGGCAGAGATGCAGCAGCCACAGTTAACGCTGCAGGGCTGCGGGTCTGGGGGCACCAAAGCACCTTCCCCACCTCTCACTGGGTCCTGCATAGCTGCTTCTGAAAATTCCAGCCTGAAGTGGAGAGGCCAGGGGGTCAGTGGGGCGATGGAACCAGGATCCCTGAGAGCAGCCCCCACCCACAACCTCCCCTACAGCTCTGCCTTTGGTGGGCTGAAAACAGAAGCAGGCAGGAAAAACAAGAGCCTTCTTCCTGCAACTCTCCATGGGCACTTAGGACAATGATGGAATGCTTGGGCAATCGCACAATGTTTGTTTAATGCCAAAAGTATCCTGGCCACTTTACAAACAAGCATGAGTAATGGCAGAGCGGGAGGCGGGGTGGGGGGGCGGGCAGAAGTTTCTCTCTTTTCCTCTGAGATCTTCTGAGTGTGCACTTCTGCCGTGATTTATCCTTGTTGCAACCTTATCGGCTCACTGGGGATGTAAATCAAGCAACCCGACATTTTACCCGGAATTCCAGTTATTTATACATAGATTGAAAGGGTATAATTACTGCTGCTAAAAACGGCCCGGCAGAGAGGAGGGACACAGGTGTCTGTCTCCGTGGAGGTTGGGGATGGAAAAGCCCGTGCTGGCTCCCTGCCTGTCCCTGCGCAGGAGGGGCCTTTTGCATCCTTGTGGCTCTGTTGAGGCAGGGGATGGGGAGCAGGGACAGAGCCACAGTCCAGCCATCAGTCCCCTGGGCTTTTGGAAAGGACCTGACCAAGATCCTTCCCCTTTCTCCATCTTGTATGTCCAGCCTGGGGATGGAAAAGCCATGCCAAGTGATCCCCGCAGAGTTCCAACATTGCTGCTCTTCCATCTTCCTGATCTGAACCATTCCTGGTGATGCAGTTAGGCTTAGGCTTAGCAGTGTTTAAGTCAGTGGTTGTGGTGAAGTTCATTGGCAGGCTAGTGGTACCCCATCCCAACCAGCCAGCACAAGGGTCTGCATGGTCCCCATCCCATCCACATTTCAGCCAGGCTAATTCCATGACAGTCTCCTGCACAAGCCCACTGCCAAATTTGCCTTCAGCTCCCAGCAGCTGCTGCCTGTTTCATCTGTAAGTTGCCATGTACTTTAACAGCAGCTCCCTGATCCCTTGTAATCTCGGTTTTTTCCACTGCTCCCAGACATCTCTCCCTCCCCTTCCCTCCCTCCAGCAGCTGCGGAGCGAGCAGCAGCCCCACATGTCTGTTAAAGGCTGGAGAAGATACTGGCAGTGGCTCCTGAGCAAGCCCTGGCCAGGCCAGCAGATGACCAGAGCCACATCCTTGCAGGACCAGGGGATGCAGGGCCAGGGCCACGACGTGTCTCTCCAGGATGTCCTTCAGAGGCCCAGCATGAAAGACATCTAAAATTCATAAATGTCAAAGAGGAAAGGAAGCGAGGACACCTAAATATAGAAATCCAAACACCTCCTTTTAGGCTACAGAAGCAGCGTGATGTGCACAGCCTAAAAGCCTCCTTAGACTTGAGCCTGGCTCAGCACTGAAGGGCAGGGCAGCGATTGTGAAAGGGAGGCGTCTTCATCTTCCTGGAGTCAAGGTAGCAAAGGCTGACTCCAGGAACATGTGCACACCTTCTCCTCTTCTTCTCTGCTTGGGTGAGACCCCACCTGAGCACTGCCTCCAGCTCTGGAGTCCCCAGGGGAAGGTAGACATGGAGCTTCTACATCCAGACCAGAGAAGAACCACAAAGATGGTCAGAGGGCTCAGCATCTCAACAGCCCAAACTCACCCCTCCCTGCACACACTGCGACACTCCTGATCCCTGATCCTTCTGTCTCAGGAGCTGTAGGGAGAGGTCTGCAATGTTTTGTTTGTCCCACCCATGCTCAGGAGCTTCCCCAGCCTCACATGCTCCCACCAGAAGCCAGGAGTTCACCCATGTCACAGCCAGCCTTGGGAGATGGAAGTGAAACCCCTGTTGTTTCTGAGTTGTGAACATCTTTTCTTTCCATTCCACAGGAAGTGTCACTGTTCACTTCTCCATTCTGCTGCGAGAGGAACAGAAATGGGTCCTGAAGTATCTGGGCTTGCTGTGGAAGGAGGATTCTGATTTTCCTACAGGGAATCGTGTAGCAGAAGCAGCTGAAACCTGAGAAGAAACACAGGGTTGTCAGAATCTTCAGTTTCTGTTTTAATTATTAATCTGGTGGGATTTTCTCAGAAATTGTATTTCCACAGTGATAACTGTTATCGCTTTATTTTAGAGTCCCAGCTATTCAGAACAAGCAGGATCAGTGCAGAGAGGAGCCTCCAGGACACATTCACAAGCATGAAGTGTTGATTTCCCTGTGCCCAGGGCAGCCAGGAGGGCAGTTCTCCATCCTGAACACCCCAGTGGGGCTGGCAGGACCCAGCCCGTGTTCTGTGCAAGTTCTGTGAGATGGAAATGGGACACCAGCTCGCTCCGAGCACAGCCCGCCTCTCTCCAGCCCTATCACTTTTGTTGGGAAGGTTTATCTTTTCAATTTGTTGCATATCATGTATTGTCTGATTAATTATTGCTCCTCTGCAGGGAGGGCTGGAGTTCCCAGAGCAGCGCTGGCTGTGCACCCCCCCCCAGGCTCGACTTGGGCACTGCTCCGTCGATAATTATGACTCAGCACTTGGCCGCTCCGTGGGCATTTCAGAGGCGCTTTATTAAAAACTACACAGTGCATGCATCGACCATAAATCCGGACAGGAGCTGCCGAGCGTGCCGTGCCTCTCACACATCACTCCGGGCTGGAGCTGCCCCCGCCGGCCCCACAATGCCGGTCTCGAATTGCGGCCGCGGCCGGGGATGCATTGAGCTGCTCGGCGTGTCCTTCAGCCGCACGCAGGCAGGAACAGGCACAATAAAATTCCCTTTACGGCCACATCTCTCCATCAGCAGAGCCAGAGCCTCTCCCTGAAGAAGCCTTCCCGCTCAGCAGCCGAGCTGGAGGAGGCCGTGTAAGTGCTGGGGAAGGTGCTGCGGCAGGACGAGCAGTAATGAAATGCAGTTGAACATTTCCAGCGCTGAGTAAACCATATGTCTTCATAATTTGATTGTGCCCCGGTCCCCCAGGTACCTCCCAGCTCTATTGAACACCGATGGAGTTATTTGGAATCATAAATAATATTATCAAAGAGGGTCTGCTGGGTAAACAGAGCTGGTGTATAAATTGTTGGCGGCGGTATTGATTGTTCTGAGCTGACTAATGAATTATTCTGTTTAAGGGGCTGTGGAAATAGCGCTCAGCGTTTTCAAGGAAGGCCCTTTGGATGTTTCCCTTGGCGCTGCTGGGCTTTGCTGCCCCGACAGCCGGGCACAGCCCTCGGGCACAGCCAGGCCAGGGTAAGTGCCCAGGGCGGTGTTAACCACAGGGGCGTGTCACAGGCGATTGGAAAAACATCCCCCCACCCTTCACTTCCACCATTTCATCTTCTCCTCCTTCCTCAGCTCCCCCTGCTCTGTCCTTCTTTATTGACACAACAGGACCAGATGTTGGATGTGGGGCTGCTCTCAGAGGGGCAGCAGAGACTTGCCACGGGCCACCCAAAGGCTTCCCACCCCATCCCAGGTGGGCTCTGCTCTCTTCCTGCAGGGAGCCCAGGCACTTCTCCCTCATCTTTCCCTGTCTTGACTTTTGGACCTTGCACCTCTTTAAGTTGGGGCTTTTGCCCCAGCTGCCTTACTCTCTGCCCCAGAAAGACAGGAAATGATCCATCTTTTTTAACAAGACTTGCCTATTTTTCCTTCACCTGCATAATAGATTCTGTTAAATTTCCAGTTTTCCATCCCTTTGAAGTGAGGGACTCCAAATGCTTCCCACTAATCTCATGCAGCAGTGCCTGAGACGCTGAAGGCGCTGGCGGGGAGATGGCAGGGAACCAACCAACAATTACTGGCGTTTGGGGGCTGGGACAGCACAGAGAGACAGCTCATTTCAAAATAAATTATGCCATTAAAACAGTTTTGGTTTTTTTCCCTGCTTTTTGGGCTACAGGCTCAGCAGGGAAGTGGCAGAGCAGGAGGTCCGAGTGCAGCCACGGCTGTCTGTGGCAGGAGGAAGAGGAGGGTGGCTGTGCCTGGGAACAAGCCCTGGCACTGACTCCTGCCAACCAAGGGTTTTTTTTTTTTTCCTGGGAATGTGGCTGTGCCTGCTGTTCTGAGGGCAAAACATTTAAAGGAAGCCTGGTTATTTTCCCTCCAAAGCAGAGCAGGATCATTTTTCCCTGCCCCTTTGTCAGGCCATTAAGCATTACTGAATTAATCATTTTCCCTCTTGTCTCCACTTATGCTCGCTTTCTTCCCAAAGCCTGGGAAGACCCTTGCTCACAGCTGTGGGTTTAGCATCCAAGAAATTCAAGCACTGGCTTCAATTTCCATGAACATTTAAATGTTGCCACATCCTTACCAATGGGCAGTGTTAGACAGAGCCCCAGCTCAACATCTCCTGGGGAGCAAAGCGAGCTGGTTGTCCAGATGGGATTTATTTCAGGAATGAAGATTTTGGGAGCTCCTTAGGGATGCTCTCCCTTCAGCTGGGGATCAGGAAATGCTGCTGTCTCCCACGGAGGGCTCTGGAGCAGGATGGAGTGGCATGCTTTGGAGCATACCTGACCACAGGAGTACGAGGGATGTGCCCATCTGCTCCAGGTGTGGAAGGCTGGGAAGGGGTTAAACAAAGCACCCAGGAGCTGAGTGTCCAGCATGATTCAGGCCATTTAATTAGTGTCCCATGCTCCGGGAGTTCGATAGTGTTTCCCCCCAGGAGAAGCGCACCGGCTCACATATATTGCCCGTTATCTTTCAAGTACTCAGAGCAGAATGCTTTTTCAGTAACCTCATCAAAGGATAAGCCAGGATTCAGATAAGCTTTTCAAGGAGGAAGTCAGGGTTATAATTTTCAGAGACTTCTGAATGTCACCTCCAATTTTCGGCTCCGCCGTTGGAGCAGCCGTTTTTTGGAAGCCACCCAGCCTCAGATATTGAAATGGGTGACCTGTGGACTCAGACCTCCTCAGTTCCTGGTCATCGTCAGCCTGGCAGATCTTGGAGTTAAACGTGCCCGAGATTCCTGACTTTATAATAATGTGGTTTCTCAGAAGTGCAAATTACAGAGGAATTGGTGCTAAACTCCCCATTAACTATAGAGCCTGAGAAATCCTCTGTGTCCCAAATTACCTGTCACTTTCTCTGTAACGTGGCATAATTTTGTTGCTTAAAAAAAATAAAGAATAAAAAAATAAAGGGCTGTATTTGAAGTTTCAGTGAAATTCCTAATTGAGTGTGTGGCTCCCTTTGTAGTGGGCTGTGCCCCCCTCAGTGGGTTTGGCATCCCCTGGGCACCACAAGGCCCTGTGTGTGACCCCCCCCCAGCAATGGTCCCCCAATTCTGGGGTCTTCTTGGGGTGTTGGGGGCCCCCTCAGGCTCCAGAGAGGGCAGAGGGTATGGGGGCTGAAGGATTTCTGAGAGCAGGGGACAGGAAAACTGCAGCTCAGATTGATTCCAGGGTAAAAAAAGCTCCTGTGCCTGCAGAATACCTGTGTCTCAGAGAAATCAGCTTATTAGATTTGGATATGGGAAGGTGGATCGCTCTCCAGAGCAGGAGATGGAAAACAGATACAGTCATTGGCTTCGACAAGCACGCGAGGAAGGAGAGTCTGAACCAATGGGGTTTTTGTGAATTGCATTTTTTTGTGAATTACAAACACCTTCTGGTGGCTTTTCCAGGTCCACATTTTTAGCTTTCATCCATGACCACAAGATTTACCCTCCAAAATTACCTGCAATGATTAAAAAGGACTTTTAGGTAAATACAGGGAGGGAAAAGCCAGAGGAAACCAATGACCAAGGTGTTTTCTTCTTCCTCAAACACCTGCTGGAGGGGCCCCCAGCAGAACAGCAGAGCTCCCTTCCCACAGGAGGGAGGGTGGGATGCTGCAAGGGTTAAAAAGCAGTCAGCACCGGCTCGGTGCCTTTTCTTCCCCTCTGGTTTTTTTTCCTTTTTTTTCCCCTCCTGGCTGAATCAATAATTAAGTATATTCTAAGTAGTACAGTTTTGCTTGAAATTTTCCATTTGGCTTGGGCATCAGTTGGAAATGAAATATTTAGAGGACAGAATATAGTAATAAAGCCAAGACACATTTTCTGCTAGTATATTTTATTTATTTTGTTTAATAATGAGGTTCTGTGTCTGTCTCTACCCCCCTCCGTATCAGTGGCTTTCTCCTCTTCCCCTTTCCTTTGGAGGCAGGAGATAATATCCCCCTTTTAAAAAAATAATAAAGTCTGGCTTGTCTAACAAATCAGGCCCTGTGCTCTGATGTTGTAAGTGTTCAAAGGAGCTTCCCAGAAGGCTGAGGGAGGGGAGGAACCCAGTGCTGAGGCTCCTGCTCCTCTCATCTGTCTGCAAGGACAAAGCCAGAGGGATTCCTCTGCTTAAAATTATTTGTTCCCCGGTGCAAAACCTTTAATAATTCCCTCGGAAGGAAATGGATCCTCAGCATGCAGGAGCACAGCCCGCCCTGCCCCATCTCCTCTCTGCATTTCCACGTGTGAAATCTGTTCTGGCTCCTCAAGGCCCTTTTCCCCACTCTGTCAGCAGGGTCGAGGTGTTTGCAGGAAGCTTTTCCCTGGGGAATGCCGTGGATGCATTACAGATGCTGCTGGGGAGGCAGGGAGAAGGGGTGGAATGCTGAATGCTTGACCAGGGGAGGCTGTGGGAGCTGATCCTTCCCTTGCCAGATCCCTCAGCCCATGGAGGTGGGAAATACCTGTGCTGCCCTACCAAAATCCTTACAACTTCAGCCTTTTTTTCCCCCCATTCTGTTTTTGGGATGTAAAAGCAAATGTAAATCCCTCAAATAGAAATTACTCCCAGGAAATTCCTATCATGTACAGCAGAGCACTTCATCCCAACAGCTTCAAAATGCTTCCCTCTGATTTTGATCTTTTCTTCAAAACCTGTTTACAGTTAAAAAAATAAATAACTGCATCTGTATTTGAGATTGTGAGTATTTGAAATTGAGTTTCTTGGTGCGCAGAAGCTCTTGTCTGAAAAGCAAATGAAGTTTCCCAGCAAAGGAAAGAAACCTGGAGCTTCCCTGGCTCCAAGGAGGCAGCTGGTCCCATGGGATATCAGGGCCTGATTTTTGAGCCCTGAATGTCACCAGGTCCTGGCTGTGGTTCTTTCCTTGTGTGGCAGAGGCCATGGCAGGGCAGATATTGGTTTGTGAGGTGGCCAAGCTCTGTCTTGGTTCCAGGGCTTCCGGTGCATCCCAGGCTGGGCTGTCCCTGTCAGCTCCCACAGAAGGTCCCAACTCCCACTTAGGTTTGCTCCTACACTTTCAGATAAGTACTTTGTGTACATTTGAACTGGAAAAGAGGACAGAAGCTGAGGTCTGTTGGGTGGGATCATGCTGTGTTTGAGAAGTCAAATCTGTTCTTCTCAGTGAATTATGGGTGCCCAAAATTGAGAGTTTTCTGGTATTTGCTCAGGCCTGCATCTCATGTCACACACTCCCAGGAGGAAAGGCTTGTGCAGGAATTCAATCACAGGATCTTGTGTGAAACAGAGAGGAGTTAGAGATTCCCAGGGCCCAAATCTCATGTTGCTCCTGTCTGTCCCTTTCCAGCCTCTGTGGTTTTGCAGCAGCCTTGCCACGTGATTTCCTTTACTGGCCCAAATCTTGACTCTGCTTTGGGCAGCCCGGGATGAGTTTCGTTCCCTTTCCTGTGAGCAGAGACAGTGGTTTGAACTCTCCAGGGCAGTTTGGGGCTGGGCTGAGCATGAGGGAGAGCAGGGGGAGCCCATCCTGGATGCTTGCTGTAGTTCATTCTCAATAATAGTTTTCCCATCATTAATATTGTTGTTGAACTGCTGCATTCTCACTCAGCCAGAGCTAATTATAATAATTAACAGACAACTCATGAACTTGTCAAACTGGTAATTACAAACCACGGAGACTTTTATCATTAAGAGATTGCTCAGGAGGGGGACAGGGGTGTGAAGCCTCTTTGGATGAGCTCCTGCCTCTGCCCAGGCCTGGGCTGCAGAGCTGCAGCCACACAACCCCAGCCTCTCCATGCCCCACTGAGCAGGGAGTTGGCGCTGCAGTGTCCAAAATAAATACATGACAAAGGCAAACAATTGCCTGCAGGTCCCCAGGCAGCCCAGGACAGGCGGGCAGGGCTGCTGCCAGCACATGCCCCAGGCTCTGCCTGGGCTCTGGCCTCGAGGAGTGCAGGAGGATGCTCAGTTTGAGCTTTCCTCAGCTTTCCTTCCCTCCTTGAGCTTTCCTCATCTGTCCTTCCCTCCTCTGGCCATCTTCTTCCATTAAGAGGGACCCTGAGGTCCCTGTGCTTCCTGCTCCCATCCTGTCCTGGCAGGGCTTTGGGCTGTGCCTCTCCCGAGAATCCCTGTGCCAGTCACTGGCACCACTCCCTCCTCTGCTCATCTCCTGGCAAGTTTGGCTCAGATATTCTCCAAGTTTCCTCCCGTGCCATGCCTTTTGTGGGCTTTCTCTCCCGGACAGTGAACAACAAATGGTCCTTTTCACCCAGGAGATAAGATTGTTCATCTTCCAAAGTCACCGGCACTTGCAATGCCGGGTCTGGAGCAGTTTGAATAATGAGCCTTCGGGAGAACTCGTGTTTCTCTTTGTGTCCTTTTCTTAACAAAGACCTGAGGCTCCCAAGGCAGCAGCGGCTCCGCCAGGCACCGAGCGCGACAGGGGCTGCTTCTGAAGGGCACAAGTTACAGAGAAGATTTTCTTTTCTTCCTTATTTTTTTTTCTCACCCACTTTTCCAATTGTATTTTTGTCATGCGCCGTCGCTGAACAATCGGTCCTTTATAGAAAAATTCCCACCAGGAGCAATAGGAGTGCTGCTGCCAGATCCCCTCCTCCCTTACAACCACTATCTTGCAGTGCCTCGCATACACATTTCAATCTGAAAAGCGAACCAGAAGTTCCCGGTGTCCTTAAATCCTTGCTTTTGTGGCACCCATCCTCCCTTGGCCTCTGTCCTCCTTTGCATTCCCCAGCTCCCCACTCCCTGCTCCAGTGGCGTTCCTGCTGGATGCCTGCAGCGTCCCTGGGGAAAGGCACAGCTCTCCCATCCCTCGATATGCGGTACCAGGTACGGGGAAAGGCAGGAGAGGAAAAGGCTTCCAGCACAGACTGGAAACCTTCCTGCTCTCACCCTTGTCCCCTCCCTGTCCTGCTTTGCCTCTCCTCTGACTCGCAGGAGTGTAACCAGAAAAATAGAGCTGTTCTTACAGTGTCTGCAGCTTCCCCCGAGGAGGATCAGCACCACAAACTGCTCTTCAGCCCGGTGGCTAAACCTGCTGGGCCCTGAAGGTGGCTGGAAAGGTTCCCACCAGAGCTATACAGCTTTTTGCATCAGCTACCTCAGAGCTGGGACCTGTTGCTGTCCAAGAAATGGAGAGAAATGAAAATATGGAAAGTACAGGAAGGCTTCCTCCAGCAGTGAGATCCATCCTCCCCTCCTGGTGCAGCCACAGAAGAGGCAGAAACAATTAACTTCCCAGACACCAAACTTGCAAAGGTGGATGTGAAAACTCCAGACGGGTTTTCATTCCTTTGGCACCTTCTAGAAGCTGCCAATGTCCACATTCCTCAGGGTCTGGTGGCCTGAGCAGCACGGGACCACCACCCTGTGCCAGGGCACAGGTGAGAGAACAGGACCAAGCATTTGCTGAGACCCTCAGGTCAGCCCTAATGCCACCAGATCTGCTGGGGGAGGCACCCTGGGGCACTGGGTTCCTTCTAGGGGCTGTGGAGAGGAGCAGAGCAAGGGGCCAGCGCTGCCCTTGCCAGGCTGCTGCACTGAATGGCACATTGGAGCATTTAAAATACATTAAAGGAACCCTCCCTTTGAAGTTGGAAACTATCTCTATTTAATCAGAGAGAAACAACTTTTCAAAAGATTTCCCCCCCACTCCGCTTTACCTTCAGCTGTCTGGCTTCTCCTGTGGATAGTACCATGAATAAAACATGCATATCCCAATTAAATCTTGATTTAATTTCTCTTCTTTGCAAAGCTGATGAACTCGAGTGCTTTCATAAAGACACGAGCATTAGCATTCTTTTGTGCTGTACCAGCCAGTGAGAGGAACCAGGGACTGAAATAATCACCCGCCTCTCTCCTGGCCTTGCCAAGCTCTGCGCTGGCTGGAGAATAAACCCTCGGCTGCGATCATCCTCTGGAGCAGCAGCCAGGCTGGGAAAAAAAATTTGGTAAATGGTGTAACAAAGTTTAGTTTCTGAACTAAAAATCATCCAGCAAAATCGCTCTTGGAAAAGGTCTGTTCTTTCAGGAAGAATAAAAGCCCTAGAAAAGCAGCATGCCTCAAACTTTCTTTGCTGGAGACCTTTTCCTTAAAAAAAAAGAAAAGTCTATGAGCTCTCTCAGAACAAATTTCCCCCAGAAAATTGTTTTTGCCCTTCCATTTTTAATAGGGATTTTTGAAATTCATTTCCTGCGTGGCTCTATATGGAGCTGCTGAAATGTCACCATGGTGATTGTCCTCGTGACATTTCCATTCAGGTTTTACAGCAGGAAAACAAACACATTGCTGGGCTGGGACAGGGGCTGCAGCAGGCTGGGGAGGGGGCTGGACCCTCATGGCCACAGAGACAGGAGGACTGGACCCCTCAGCAGCCCCTGCCTCAGCCTCTCTCTGGGCACTGCTGGCAGGGACAATGCAGGTGCCTTGTCAGGGTCATGCTCCCGATGAACCCTCCTGGTTTTTCCCTCACAGAATCCCCCTGGAGCTGCCCCTGGTGCAGGGGATGCTGTGGGCTCATGTGGCTGGCTCCCAGCTGACCCCTGCTGCTGGATCAGTATTCCACGCACCCAGTGCACTTTGTACAAACAGCTATTTATTTAGATCCCGAGGAAGTTTTGCTCCGAGTTGGTTCTGATTTACGGCCACGCTGCTGTGTGTGTGCAGCCTTGGAAATATTGGATTTATTTGCTGTGCCAGACCCCATGTTCTGGCCTTGGCAGTGCCAGCACATCCTTTGCCAGAGCTGTCACCTCCTTGGGGGGTGGGGGACCGTCCTGTGCACCCTAGGGCAGCAGAGAGGGGCAGGAGGATTCCTCAGGTGACTGCCCAGGAAAGGTGGGGTGTGCAGGAGGAGAAAGGAGGGAATGAGACTCTGTCATCTGTTCAGATGGATAATGAAATCTGCCCGAAGCACTGCCAACCTTCTTTTATCACGGCATCATTCATTATAAAACCAGAAAGAATTAGCAGTGGAGCATTATCAGATGGACAAAAACATTAATAGCAGAAATGGGAGAGAGAGAGAAGGAATTTGGGGTGAGTTAATTAAACCACACATCCTTGATTGCATATGAAGAGGCTGGACAGGTTTCCTTGGGCTCCACTGCCCATGAGAGCACAAGATTGTGTCTGGGAGGAAGAAATTTGTCAGCTTGAGGAGCAGCATACGTGTGGTGTTCCCAGCTGTGGCAGGAGGCTGGGAGCTCCCGCAGCAGCACTGGTTTCCATCCTGGATAAATCCTGTCAGGTATCTCCTGAGCAAACCCTTGGCTGTGTGTGAGTGGCCGTAGAAAACTGCAACCTCCACAGGGTTAATGCAGAGAGGCACCCCCGTGCTAAGGTACAGGGCAAAGCTCAATTAAGTTGGGAACTGAAATGGATAATTCCATTAAAATGGATTTATTCACTGTGCCACTGCCGATACCCGTCATGCTGAGGGAGAGCTTCAATGGAAGTTTGTATTTTCCCAACTTTGCTGTGTCCTCATTATCCCCAGATGCCTCTGGGACATGGAGGAGCCATCAGGACACATGGCAGAGCTGGAGCTGCTGTCCTTCCTCACCCTCAGTGAGACCCTGGTGGAGCTGGCCCCGGCTGTGCCAGAGCAGAGCCAGGATCAGAGCCAGGAGCAGATCCAGGAGCTGCACCAGGGCTGCTCTATCTGGGTCCCAAAGGACCAGGGGACATGGGTAGTGCTGCTCTCTGTGCTGGAAGGAGAATATGAAGCTCAGCACATGAGGTGCCCTGAGCTGGGTGTAGTGCAGCTCCAGCTCTGCCTTCCCTGGAACCAGCCTCACTTTTAGTCCTTAATTTGTTGCTGGGGCTTGCAAGATTCAGGAGAAAGAAAGAACTCAGAACCTTTTATGGGGAAAGCATGGCTGTCACTGTGCCTATCCCTCTGCCCAGGCACAGCTTCAGGAAAGCTCTAGAAATCCTCCTGGTGCTGAAGCAGAGGGCATCACCAGCTGTGTTCATCTGCATCAGCATCTGGCCCCAGCTCTGCGTCACCGCTGCTCTGGCCACCCCTGCCACTCATCCCAGAAGTATCAGGCTGCACAGGGGGAAATAAAAAACAAACCTTGAACACTTAAGGAAGAGAATTGTTTCATTCTCTCCAAAGGTCAGTTGCTTTAAACTCAGTTCAAGCCACGGAGGCACCTTTGAGTTTCACTCCTTCTGTTTAATTCCCAACAGTTCCTTAAAGTGTGACCCTGCTGCTCTCAGTGATGGCTCACGATGGCCAGGCAGACACAAGCCCTTCTGCTTCCCAGGCTGTTAAACCGCCAGGGATATTTTAAGGTCTCTTCTTAATATTTCTGGTAGTGACTCAGTCGCTCTCGGAACCCTTGGCAAGCGGCAGAGGGGAGAAAAAGCAGAAGATAATAGGACAGAAGAGAAGAAGGAAGCCACTCTATGCCATTTCTTGTGAGCTGAGGAAAGGTCAGGGGAGATTGTGGGCAGTTATCTCCTTGCTGCCACTGATAAAGCTCAGGAGAGCTCATGGCCACCAGTGGCTGCTTCAAACAAAGAGATATTTAATTAAAGCCCACAAAAAGAAAAGGAAGGATAAGTGCTTTAGAGATAAATTCCTATCACCCAGCCAGGCTCGAAGGTGCGTGAAAGCTGAGATTTAATCCTCCTGCAGGTGCCTGGGCATCAGCTCTGTGCTCTGTGCCCGGGGGTGGCCCGGAGGCTCCCCAGCCCGGGGCTGTGAGGTTTGAGAAGTGTGAGCACGGAGTGGATCTGGCCCTATTCACACCTGGTCTGTCCATCCCTGTATCCCTGTACCACAGCCTGTCCGAGCATCCCGGCCCTTCCCAAAGGCAGGGTTTTCAGCCGGGCCGGGCGCGTCTGGGCAGACTCTGGCCGCCGAGGGGGATTTAGACATCTCACTTTATTTGTTTGCCTAATTAAAGGAGAGGTGAATGTGGCGCTCCTCTGCCCGCCCGTCCAGGGCCGCTCGGAGGAAGTTGTTGATTGCTCGATGGGGGGTTTGGGCAGAGGCAGGTCCCCCAAGAGCGGCAGTTTAATAAAAACACCAGCATGATTTATCATCTCTCAGGCTTGGGAGCAGCCTCTCTCTCCGTGTAAAAAACATCCTCTGAATCCACTCTCTTAATCTGCACAGGTAATGGACATATCATTAACAGCTCATTAGGAGGAGAGCGGGGGTGACAAAACAAAAAGTCAGAAACGCTGAGCCAGAGAGGAGCCGGGTCCCTGCCTGGGGAGGAGACACGAGGGTCCTCCAAAGTGAGGGTTAAAAAAAGCCGGAGTCGTGTCTGGGAGACGAGAAAACGTACCAGGAGGATGCACGGGTCATTTAGACCTTATGAAATGTAACGTATGAGGAGCGATCTGCTGAATGAAGGTTAAAATTGTCCTGTTCTGCCCATGGCAGCCCTAAACGGTTCGTGCTGGGGAGTGCCCGTGCTGCCTTCAAGGTGAAACGGATGGGAAGGAGATAATTGAATTGTAGTGCAGAGAAGGGGTTGGGATGGAGCTGCACGGGGACGGAGATGGCACAGGGATGGAGATGGCACAGGGATGGAGATGCACATGGATGATGCTCCTGGCTCCTGCCTTCCGGGGTCACTGTGCAGGGTCCCCACAGCCACAGAGCTGGGGCAGCTGCTGAGAGGCTGAAATATCCCCTCCCCACCAGCCCTGTGCTGCTCCAAGTGCCCTAGGGATACCCAGGGAACTTCAAGAGTGGGAGAAAGCATTACAATACTCAGTAATCTGAGTATGAGGCAGCCCTGCTGAGAAGGGGCTTTTGTCCCATTAGGCTCCCCTGCCGGTAACGCTCCTGGGGTGCTTTTTTTACATGTTAATAACTAGACAAATAACCAGAAGAGAAAAGCAGAACGAGTTCTGACAACTTTCGGAAGAAGTTGGAAATAAAAGCAGGAACTGGCTCCTCTTTCCCAGGAGGGTAATTCCAGTTGCTGGGCGTGGAGATTGGTCTCTCCCCTTTCCATTTTAAGACACCACTTTCTGGGAAGTGCTGTTACCGGGGAGGATGCCTGGCTGGATAACTCCCACTGACAGTGTGATTTACTCCTGTTTATTGTCATTGCGGCTCTGCTGGCCTTTAATTGTGGTTATTTTAGGACAGAATGTGGTTGGGGGATGTGTCATTCACTGCTCTGTTGCCCATCAGCTGCTGAGTGCAAACCCAACCCTACAGTGAGACGTAACAAAAAGCTAATACACTCTCAAAATTAATTTGCTGCTAGCCCTTGCCCCATCAAATCAGACCCTCTCTCTCTCTGCTTTTCTAGGGATGGATGAGGAGCATCCGTCACCTCTGGAGTGACCTGGGTATTGATGCTCTGCATCAGGGCCAGGGCTGTGCATGAAGGGGGCTGGGATTTCTCCTCTCTCCCCTCCCCTCTCCTTCTGGCACCGTTTTTCTCACTCACAGTGGAGAGGAGCATCATCTCCTCGGCGCTGCAAATCCACTCCAGCAGCCAGAGAGGCCCTGGCAGCTGCCACAGCTTCTGGTAAACCTCTGGGAGAGCTGGCAGCAGGGCCAAGACTTCTGCTCCTGCTCTCTGCTCTCCTGCATCCCTGCTCCTTCCCAGGGCAGGAATTTTCCAACACCTCTGAGGGAAGAGGGATAACTCCAGGTGGGAAAGTCCTAGTCCACTGACTGGCTCCAGAAAAACCAGGACTCTTAATGCTAAGCTCCAGCCCGTGTAACACAGAAAATGGTATTAAAGGATTTGCTTTTCATGACCATAATTCAGAGTTAGCGTACATTTGATGTTTAATGTATGAACCACAGGTGATTTCAGACTGGCATGGCCTTTTCTAAATAGTGTTTTAATCTTAGGGGGGTTTTCATTTTTTTAAGGTTTGGCTACTCAGCCTGTCAGACAAGAGGAGAACAAAACCACAGCAAAGCTGGGTATGAGAATCCAGTGTGGGCAGAGGCTTTTGTTCTGTCTTTTATTGAGGTTTTACCTCTAATCTCTGCCTTTTGATGCAATTTAAGATTAAGGAAATGAAAGGCAAGGCTGCCTGCGAACAGTTATCCAAACAGGACAGCCAAGGGGTGCTTCCAGGCACTGCTGTAAGAGGCTTTGGGCAGCTTTCCTCGAAGGGAGAAGCCAGAGACTCTGCAGCAGCTCCTGAGGACCTAGGGGAGTGGGAACTGGGCCTCTCCCAGTCTCTAGCAAACCTCCTGCCATCCCAATCCCATCTTCATTCACCAGGAAGTGATTCCTGGTAGAGCAACTGTTGGGATGCTGGGTTACAGGGACCTGCTGCAGGCTCCAGTAAGAGCCCAGCTGCCTGACTGAGGTGTGGGAATAAATCCCTGAGCTGGATTCCCTCTCAGGGATGCCCCCAACACCAGGAAAAACCCTCCCACAGGCAGAAGTTGTATTTGTATTTGTATTCCCAGCTAGTGAACACCTTGAATGGCTCAGAAAATGGGGGGAAACCAAATTCCTGCCAGGAAAAACAACTCAAATAATCAAACCCCTTCATGTGGCACCAGTGATAAATTCGTGCTACTTACCCTGACGAGCTGAAAGGTCATGAGCAGACCTTCCAAAATAATTATTAAATAACTTTGCCATTTGTTCAGGATCAGTTGTGACCTTATTACCGGGAGCAGGAGATGATATCTCCACATCCTGGGCACGGATCCAAGGAGGTCATTAGTAACAATGCTCCATCCCAAATTTTGCAAGGGGAGGGAGGATTTCTCTTCAACCAACACATGGAGCTTTCCAGGCTTTTGTCTTGCTGGTAAACGACCTGTGAGGGCTGGGAAGATCCATCTTCCCTCTTCAGATCATATATATGTTTCAGCAGCCTTGAAGGGGGTGAAGGGCAGAGTCGGGAAGAAATGTTCTGTCACTGCAAATCTTTTAGCTCAGCAAAGAATCAAGAACCATATATAAAATCCTCTTTAGTACTCAGACATTTGCCTCGCTGTGTGCCTGTGTAGCAGGACGTTGTCCAGTCACATACAGGATGTGTCTGTAGACCCAAAATGGGTCTCGTGATCAGAGATGGGAACCAATGCAGCAAGGGTTGTTCCTTTCAAGTTAAACAAAGGTTCCTGTGGCCCTGTGCAAGGTCATTTCCAGTCAAATTAAACACTATTTGGGAAAAAAAAAAAAAAAAAAAAAAAAAAAAGAGAAAAAAAAAAAAAAAAAAGAAGAGAGAGAGAGAGAAAACAGCAATTCTGTGCAGCCTTGCCCCTGCAGCTCCACCACGATGAAGACAAAAAGACGGTGGGCTAGGGTAAAGGAGGTTTCAGGTCTGAAGGAATGGGCATCAATAACCCGATGCTTGTGCTCTCTGCCTGGCTGCCAGCCTTGCTGGGCCTTCCTGGATGTCCCCGATGTCCCCCTCGGGGCCCTCCCTGGTAATGGGATCGGCTGGTGAGAGCCATTAGTGGACCCGTTTGCCCTCCATCCGCTTTTATTGCGCTGAAAATTTAATTGGCTGATGATTCAGAGGAGAAATCCTTTCTCTTCACTTTCATCTGGCAGCCGCCTTTGTCCTCCCAGCATTCCAGCCTCAGCCACTGATTCCTCGAGGACAATCAAAATGGTCTTGGAAGAATTTCCAATACTTTCCAATGGCTCACTTTCTAATAAAGTGTGTGTCACATCGCAGGCAGTGGCACTCCCAGCCTGGGATTCAGCTCCTGGCGGAGCAGAGTGCAGTTGCTCAGTTGCTCACCCTTATCATTATCCAAGGGGATTGGGAGCTGCCTGTGTGTCCCTGTGGCAGGTCCAGCCCTGGGGAGGGAGAGGCAGCCATCGAGCCTGTGCTCTCTGGTGTTAGAGCGGTCAGACATGGCACAGCTGAAGCAGCCAAGAGCGCGGATAGTTTAAAGCCCACACGGTGCCCTCCACTAAACACAGCGATGCCCCGGGTCAGCTGCTGATCTGGAATTGTTGACAATTCTTGGCCCTGACAGGAAAGACGAGGCAGGCTGAGGAGCTGTGGGCTCAGCAGAAGGGTTTAACCCATTCCCAGCTTGTCCCCGGCTCTCCAGTGGATATTGCAAAACTGGGGCTTGGGCAATCAGCTTGGGAGGTCAGACAATCTGTTCCTGGCTCCAGGGCTCCTTCATGCCACCAGACCTGCTCCTGGCAGCCCAGGCTGTTCCTGCTGATGTCCCAGTCCTGGCCCAGGACAGTCCCAGCAGTGCCATCAGCACCAGTGGAGCTGCTCGGAGCCTCGCCTTGGCATCACAGGTGCCGTTCTGATGTGGAACATGAATGCTCCTTGCTGCAGTTTATGTTTATCTTGTCATCCTCATAGCAAACATGAAAACCTGTTTATTCTCTCCCTTTTCAGAGCTTTCCTTTAAATGTTTGAAGGCTGTTTGCATGTCTCGCCTCGTCTTTCCTTTCCAGAGTAAGTGAGCCAAAATTCCCTCTGCTTCCATCCTGTGTCAGTGTTTTAATCTCCCTGCCTGTCCTGCTTGCTCTCCCCCAAATCCTCCCCAGTAAATTCCTGTCCCCAGGAGTGGTGTTCTCCCTGTGCAGCAGGATGGGCAGGGTGGCTTTGGGAAGCTTTGGCATATTCTCCAGTGAAAAACACACATTATTCCTGCTGATTCTGCCTTTTTTTTTTTTTTTTTTCCTAATTGACAAATTAGGAGCGTCCTCTCCCTCCCAGTTGTGTCACCAGCACACGGAAGTGGTTGTTGGTGCTTTCCCGTGGTACTTCAGGGGAGCAGAGCAAAGGAAAGCTCTCAGCTTCTTGCCTGCACAGGGAAAAGCTGCTGGTGGTGCTTCTGGAGCTTTTCCCCCACAGCAGCTCAGCATGAGGGGAAGATGCAGTGGGGAGAGTGGAGGAAGAGAGGGAAGCTTGGAGAACACACTGCTGGAGCTTGCATTTAACTAAAGAGCAAAGTAACATTGTGCTCCATTGATTACACATTTTTTCTGCCTGTTGTGACATTTGCGGGAAGACTAATTTATTCAAGCATGGAAATCTTTAAAAACTTAATTAAGTTATTTCTGCTATTTCCATGCCTTATTGTTTCGACTTCGCATTTAACTTTTTATATCTGGTTAATGTCTTTGAGAAAAAAAAAAAATAACAACCAGAAGGAGAAAAGAAATGGAAAGGAGAAGGAAGATGTGGCAGGGATCCAGGTTTGTGCCTCCTGTGGGAGCTGCTGGTGCGGTCTGTCCTGCAGGAGGTGGGCTCTGGGTGTGCCTGGCACATGGGCAAGGGGATGGGAGTGTGGTCACAGCCCGGAGCTGGGGATCTGGGCTCTGGTTTGCTCACAGTGTGGGTGAAGTGGGTGCCAAGGTGTTGTCAGGCTCCTCTGCTGCTCCCAGCATTGTGTGTGCATTCCCTGGATAGCTGTGCATCTCACTCCCCCTGCAAACAGGCAATGAGGGGAGGGCAGCAGGACAGGCTGGGTGCTCCTGGGCCCCCAGAAGGGGAAATAATGGCAGGAAAACCCCCAGAGGCCCTGGGAGCTGGTGTTCCCCTGCACAGGAGGCTCTGAAGGGCACAAGACACTGCCAACAGAGCTAAATGCTGCATTAATAAAGTTTCTGTCAGTAAATTCACTAATTAAGGCTCACAGATGGAGCTGGAAGGAATGCTCGTGGTGAAACCCAAGGAGTGTGAACATTGCCTGCTTTGGAGGCAGGCTGCAAGCCTGGGGGAAAATGGGGAAGAAAGGAAAGCCGCAAGGAGTTTCAAAAACCTTCACCTGCATCTCCAGAAATGAGGTGAGCCCGAGGGTTGGGTTTGGGGGCTGTGAGCAGGGCTGGCCTCAGTACCATGGCCCTGCTTTTATTGTGGATTTGTGGCAAAGCTGCCCAGGAGCTGGGTTTGAAGCCAGTACAGGTTTGTCAGGCCCCGGGTTGGTGCCCTGAGCAACAATCTCCTTGTCCATGACAGCAAAGATGGATGCAGGGAGGAACCACTCTGGCTATGAAAACCCCCAGAGCCATAAAGAGCTCCAGCCATAAATGACAAAGTGCTGCAAACTCTCTGGGCGGCAGCCCGGGGGAAGTGTAATCCCCTCGCTCTCCAACATTTGCCGAGCATTAGGCTAATTTCCCTTGGGCTTCCACCAGGCATTCTGAGTTCTTGCTGGGTTTCTGTGTATTATTCTTAAGTCATTATCCTGTACCTCCTGTTCCAACTTGGGAACTCTTACCGGATGGATTTATGGTGTGTCTCCTGCAGGTAACGCAGTCATTCCCATGCCCGTGCTGATGGATGTGCCTCCCCAATGGCTTTTCCCCTCCTGGGAAGGGGTTGGTCAGAGGGGAAAGCTCATCCCTTCTGAGTGGGATGAGGGTCAGGGCTCCTCACCGTGTCCTAGCCTCTTCCCAAGCACTGGGTGTGTAGGTGAGGAGCAGGAATGGGAATGGCAATGGCAGTGGCAGTGGCAATCGCAGTGGGAATGGGAATGGCAATGGCAGTGGCAGTGGCAATGGCAATGGCAGTGGAAATAGCAATGGCAGCTCTGGGAGCTGCAAGTGCTGCTCTTGGCCAGGAGAGCAGCAGGAATGGGAGCTGGGAGCTGCTCCGTGCTGGGCAGGGAGTGCAGCCCCTTCCTCCTGTGGCGCCTCTGCCTTTGCTCCCCCTGTGGCTACGGAAACATTTGTATTTGTCAGCCTATGGCAATCCCCTGCATATGGAATACATTCGCTCTGGGTGTTTGCCATTAACATTTTCATTTCTGTTTAGCGTCAGGAGTTTTCAATTACCGGCTTCACAGAGCAGTGTGAGCTGTTGTGTTCATGCTCTCTTTGTTTTCATTTCCACATCACAGTGAGTTACAGGATGGGAGCCCTGCCCCGGGGATGGTGGGGAGAAATCCAGTCCCTGTGCTAGGTTTGGTGCTGGCTGTTCTGATTTATTAAAAAACTATGGACATTGATCTAATACCAATATCCAACTATGACGGACAAAGACTCTCTAACAGTTTAAAGTTAGAAAGTGTATGTTTATTACGACGCCGGGCAGCGTGCGGGATAGCTCCCAGAAACACACGCGCAATTTACAGATCATCACAGGGCCTTTTATCTACAGAAGTATTGAATACACAAACTACAAATGCATATTCATAGCTCTGATACCTCCCATTCCCCGCTTCGTATGGTAATTAGCCCAAAAAGCCACCAAGCATGCGTAGTTTGTTCTTTGAAATGGGTCGGTGGTCTTTTTAATGGGGTGGGGTCCCAAAATGATGAAGTAAGATTGTCTTCCTCAGCTCTGACTTTTTAACCTTTAGTGTTTGTGACAGCTAAATCCTGTTTTTCCTAGGACTGTTTGATTTATGATTGTATTGTATTCATGGGGTCTATTGATTATTCAGGATGCAGAAGCCCTAGTTTGACAGCTCCTCTGATTGATCGGTTCCTTCCAAGGATTATCAGTTCTTTCAGTCTGGCTTCTGTTAGCAAAAGGGAAGTCTTAGCTACATTATCTCAGCACTATCTATTTTGACTACAGTCTTTAATTCTTCTAAATCTATGCCTCATTTTCCCCACTTCTCCTTTTAAAGTGAGTAAATTCTTTTACTCAAAAGTGTCTTCCTCATCAATCCAATCTGTACAGCTAGTGTCTCTTAAGACCAAGCCATACGCTTTTGATAATGAGGTTAAGGCTGCTATTTGTCGTAGCATCCTCCAATTCCAAACAAGCATCGCAACAGATAAAACTAAACTTATACTAACCAAAATAAGCAACACAACTATAGGGTGGACTAAGGCATTTAGTATACCAGTTGCTGTTGGAGACCACCCAAAAGGCACATCTCACTAATGATGGGATAAATGTTCCTCAAGCCTCTTAAATACTCTTTTGATGATTTCTGTGTTACAGTTTTCTTTCAATCTGGGATGTTCCTATGGGTACAGGCAGTATTTTACAGGAGCCTGACAGGAAAAATTACATCCCTTAATTCTAACAAAATTGCAAACACACAAATTGAATTGGGTAATGCAGCATGCTGTCTTTGGACAGACACAACCTTGCCCTGTATACACCAGTGAAGTTTCTTCTTGCAGTACAGGGCTCTAGATTAACAGTTACTCTTTTATTGCACACCCCTCTATTTTGAGTCTAAATGGAGGACATTTCCTTCCCATAACCCTTAGCATCTTATTTAAAGCCTTACAAGAGTAAGCATCATAAGCTTTTCTTTGGCACCTGTTTATCTCAGTCACATTGTCCACATAGTGTCTATAATAACTATTAGTCCATCTATTTGTGGTTCCGAGTGAGTTTCACGGTGGTCTTTTAGTTCATCTTCGCCTGGTGTGATCTTCCAGATTCTTTTTGGAGCTTTCTTCACTCGGGAGTGATGGATCCAGGCCTTCTGTTCTTTGATCTTGATTGCAGTGAAAGTAGTAAGAAGCATCTGGAATGCTCCTTCTCACTGTGGTTCCAAGAACTTTTCTGCAAAAGACTTAATTTCTAGGTTGTCTAATTTTTGTTTTGAGCTCCAGCCACATATTTCCTTTATCTGGGGATATGGTGGCTGGAACTCTACCCCCAGTACTTTTGCAACCGTGCTTTGGTTACTTCTCAGGCTTTAGCCGTTCTAGTAGACAAGGCTTCTGGCCATCCTGAAAAGGTATCAGTTAACACCAATAGGTAACGGTATCCCCCCTTCCTGGGCAGCTCTGTAAAATCAATTTGTTATTGTTGCCCAGGTCCACAGCCTTTCCCAATTTGTCCCATTTTAGGCTTTGGTGTATTTTTGGAATTAGTTTGGAGGCAAAGACTACACTGACGGGTTACCTGTATCACTGTACCTTGTAACTTTCTGGCCACAATTCTTTCTTTCAAATAATTATACAAGATGTCTATTCCCCAGTGTGTTTTCCCATGTTCTCTTTACACTAATGGCCATAACAAATAGGATGGTACTACAAGCTTCTTTTTTTCTGTCATGGCTTACCCTTCCTGATTATAATTTGCTTTTTCTGCTTTAATAAGTTTCTTACCCTTTATATTATATACTGGCTTACCTTTAATTGAAAATTTTTTCCATCTGGGATAAGTGCTACCTCAATTGTCTCATCGGGTACCTCACCTTTAGCTGCGTCTTTTGCCTCTCTGTCCGCCAGCATATTCTTCTAATTAGAGCTCACTTTTTGATGCGATCCGTGCCATCCTCTCAAGTAAACAACAAACAGCCTATTCACCCACAGATGTTTTTCTATTGAACAGCACACTGATTAAAATCACACTATCAGTTATGCGGTCAGAAATTACAGCGCTCTCCGTGACACCCTCCAGTCACGGCCCAAGCACATCCCCCCTGAATTCCTCTGCTTTTCAGCAGAGATATCCTTCCGCGGATCGGCGGGGGTTTTAAAATCTCTTAAAAACAAAAACACAACACAAACTTTCACAATTCACACACATACGGTAGAAAACCCAAACAATCACAATTAAAAACAAAAACACTTACAACACAAACTTTCACAATTCATACACATACGGTACACAAATTAAGCACTAAAGAAAACCCAAACAGACACGAATACACACACATCCAGCGTTCGCGACCGCAACTCAAAACGGGACCCTGTTCACCTCAAAAATTCAGGCTAGCCTCTCAGATTATGAATTACCAAAGTGCACCTTTAAACCATGGATGGAGCCACTACGCTCCCGATATCAATAGCTCTGTGCTGCCGCTGCTTTCCTCCTTGAATGCAGCCCACAGTGACCAGCTTTACCTGGACAAACCAAACATGGAGCCACTACGCCCCAATACCAGCATCTCTATGCTGCTGCTGCTTTCCCTCCCTGGAATGCAGCCAACAAGTGACCAGCTTTACCTGGACAAACCAAAGATGGGGCCACTACGCCCCCAATACAGCATCTCTATGCTGCTGCTGCTTTCCCCTCCTGGAATGCAGCCAACAAGTGACCAGCTTTACCTGGACAAACCAAAGATGGGGCCACTACGCCCCCAATACAGCATCTCTATGCTGCTGCTGCTTTCCCCTCCTGGAATGCAGCCAACAAGTGACCAGCTCTACCTGGAACACAACAACACAACAACAATACTCCTCGGAGATTCCAAAACCCAGGCCTCTGCTTTGCATAAGACGTCTCTTATGACTTATAAGCCGCCTCTATTCAAAGGTACCTTCATTCAATAAATTTTTCTTTAAACATACCTTTTGTCCGTAGCTCCAGGAGGTTCCGGTCTTTCCCCGGGTGGACGGTAAGGTCTGAGGAGCCCTCACCCCGAAAACTTCCGGGTGGGCGCCCTGAGGGGTCCTAGACCCCACCGGCCCCACGGCCAGAAAGAGCAGTTCTCCTACCTGGCTCGCCAAAATGATTTATTAAAAAAAACTATGGACATTGATCTAATACCAATATCCAACTATGACGGACAAAGACTCTCTAACAGTTTAAAGTTAGAAAGTGTATGTTTATTACGACGCCGGGCAGCGTGCGGGATAGCTCCCAGAAACACACGCGCAATTTACAGATCATCACAGGGCCTTTTATCTACAGAAGTATTGAATACACAAACTACAAATGCATATTCATAGCTCTGATACCTCCCATTCCCCGCTTCGTATGGTAATTAGCCCAAAAAGCCACCAAGCATGCGTAGTTTGTTCTTTGAAATGGGTCGGTGGTCTTTTTAATGGGGTGGGGTCCCAAAATGATGAAGTAAGATTGTCTTCCTCAGCTCTGACTTTTTAACCTTTAGTGTTTGTGACAGC
Source organism: Zosterops lateralis (assembly GCF_965231275.1). Classification (NCBI taxonomy): domain Eukaryota; kingdom Metazoa; phylum Chordata; class Aves; order Passeriformes; family Zosteropidae; genus Zosterops; species Zosterops lateralis. The sequence goes on along the minus strand of NC_139785.1, from coordinate 748,134 downwards.
TAAATCCTGTTTTTCCTAGGACTGTTTGATTTATGATTGTATTGTATTCATGGGGTCTATTGATTATTCAGGATGCAGAAGCCCTAGTTTGACAGCTCCTCTGATTGATCGGTTCCTTCCAAGGATTATCAGTTCTTTCAGTCTGGCTTCTGTTAGCAAAAGGGAAGTCTTAGCTACATTATCTCAGCACTATCTATTTTGACTACAGTCTTTAATTCTTCTAAATCTATGCCTCAGTTCTCACACAGCTTTGGGTTGGTAGGGACTGACTTTACCTGTATTGGGGTGAGCAGGCAGGGGCTGAGCACACCCCTGTCCCCTCTGTCACCACTCTGGGTCCCTGCTCCTCTGTGGCACGTGCAGGAAGGAGGTGACGCCGTGAAGCAGCTCAGGGCACTTGTGACCCCAGCCTGGCAGAAACCAAAATCTGCGGCAGAACCCAAAATCTGCCTCCTCTCCCTTATTCTTATCCCACCCCTGTTTTACTCTTCCTCTAGTGTGATTTTACATCTCCACTTTATAACTAAATTCCACGGAGAGGATAAAACTGCTTTAGCCGATAAAGAAATGAGGGACAAGTAATGCACATCCTGGCCGAAACAGCAAACTCTGCATTTCCAAAGTGCCGCCTTCCTAAACTCTAAGTGAGCCATAATGTTTAGAAGGGGCCGTTGAAAGAGCAATATAAGGCTGCCAGGTCGGGTAAACAGCAGAGTGTTAGCAGAGCTGGAAGAGTCTGAGCACCCGAGCTGCTGCTCCCGGTGATTGCAGCACTGCTGGGGAGTCCCCGGGGACAGGGGGGAGGTGGTGGCGGTCCCCACGCCAGCCCCGGGGACACGAGCTGAAGGACGAGCTGCAGATCAACACTGGGCAAACACATGGGAAGGTTCTCCTTAGAGAAGGGAACAAAAACTCCTGTGCATTTCACACCAGCCTAGAGCCCCCGAGATCCACCTGCAGCATCCCCACGTCCCTGAAGTGCTGCCTGTCCCCACAGCCCCATCCGAGGTTGGCTGACAGGATTCAAAGGGGATGCTGCAAGCTGCTGAGGCTGAGGAGTTTTGCAAGTGTCCCAAGTGGTGTTAACCTCAGATTTAAAATCCGGGTTTCCTTTGATTTAAAGTGATTTTAAAGATTCCAGCACTCCCGCAGTGTAATTATCCCAAAGATTTCTGGGAGCCTTCTTTTCTGCCCCTTTGTTCCTAAGGCGGCTCTGCAAGAATGCCACGAGGTTACAGCCATTATGGAGTGTAATGCAAACAGGGCCATTTATTGCCTTTTATGAGGGTAATGCTGCACCACCCAATAAATTCTGCAGGAAAGATTTGATGGAGAAAAGGCTGAGATTCAGCCACAGCAGGGTCAGCCAACGGGAGTTCTAATTTCACAGGAAAGCAGTTAAGGGGGCAAAAGGCCTATTTTTCACTCTCCTCTTTTGGAAGGAGTAGGGAAGGATGGGAGCTGAGGAAAAGCAGAGGGAGCAGATACAAATGCACTAACAAAGAGGAGGAGAAGGTCCCAAGCTTAAAAGATGCTGAAAAGATTGGCCTTTCTCCACGTGCATGTCCTTGTAAGGTCTGAAAGGGCTGGCTCCTGCCTGGAATGTGCCAGGAGAAAACAGATGTTTGGAGGGAGACAGGGGCAGAAGTCTCCCTGACCCTCGTGTAGGCTGTAACCCAAGCCTGAGGCTGTCACCCACATGTGGCCAGGGGGTCCCACAATGCCTCGTGCCCACTGGTGGCCCTGGCAGTGCTGGCAGAGCCGCTGGCTGTCCCTGTGCCTGGCCAGAGCCACCGGCACAAAGGCATCAGCTGTGCTGGCCTTAATCAGTTCATTACAGCGAGCAGGGAATCAATGGCAACAGGGTATTGATCACAAATTCATAACTGAAAAGTGCCCTGCTGGTCCCGGCTCATTTCTCCATGGCAGAGATGAATCTCTCCCTTCTCTCCCGAGTGGAATTCCCATCCAGAGCTGTGTATGACCGCTCCCAGAGATGTGATCCAACACCTGCCCGGCCCAGGGCTGGGACGAAGCCTCCCGGCCTGGTTCCAGCTCGGTAGTTTGGCCAAAGGCCACCTGGAGCACGTTCAGGGAGCCGCAGCTCCCTCCGTCCATCCCGGCCGCTGGGAGCCAGCTGTGGAGACCCGCAGGAGTGCGAGGTGTCCAGCCAGATGTGCTCAATCTCTGGAGCATTCCTGGATCCTGCCTGCCCGCGTTACAGCCCAGCTAGGCTGCAGTGGCTGCAGCTGCCGCCTGACAGCCGAGCTGCTCTTTCATGCTTCTCTTGTTCTCCTCGCTCGCAATTGATAGATCAAAATTCCCCGCAAGCGACCGGTTTTCATGGGCCGTTTCCTCTGCTGTCAATACAAGGAGCTGAGGACTGTCAGGGCCGTCCCTCCCCGTGAAAGAAAAAAAAATCAATTATTTATCGCTGCCTCTTAGAAAACTAATTGTATTGCTAATTGTTCTTTTCCCGTGAGAAATGTTACATTTTTTTCAGGTGAGTGGCTTTAGGCAGTTTAAGGGTTTGTAAAGAGTCTTTCATCAGAATGAACTCACTGAGATGACATTTCCCTTCCAATTTTCTGTTGATATTTTTGAAGCGAGAGGATTGTTGGGAGCCCAGGGCTGTAGCTGCTAACCTGATTCATTCCCTGCACAGGCACGGGACTCGGCGCAGATGAATTTTACGAGATCGGCCGTGTTTATGTGTAATGGTGACAATAATACACCTTATCTATCTCCTGTTGAACTACAGCGGGGTTTTCCCTGGAAGTTTGACAGAAAGAGGATCAAGTTGCTGCTTAAATTTCTCCTTGGAGGACCTCAGGGTAATTTTCTTTCAGCACTTCAGACACTGAGAAGGGTTGGGAGCAGCCGTAGGATCCTCGTGCATCCCTGACCCCAAAGATGTTATGGGGAAAAGGGAAGGGATGAGGGGGGTACTATTCTGATAGTCCAGGGCACAGGAATATCAAATCCATCTTCCGTGAACACTTCAGGGTTTAAACGTCTCCTTTTCCAGCAGGCAGGAGCTCCCCTGTCACATCTTCTGCCTTTTCATGACCATGATAAATCTTCTCTCCTAACACACCCTGGAGAATAACAGCATCAATCATTTACTACTGGCACAAGTTCTCAGGATTCCTGACCCTTCCGTGCTCGGGGATGAGACACATCTCCAGAGCCTTGGCACTGCTCGTCCAAGTGCTGCATCCTCAGCACATCCCGGTGCTGCCCCATCCCTCCCCACGTGCAGCTGGAGCTCCGTGGCAGCTGTGGGAAGGTCAGAGCTCCTGGGGCCAAACGACCCCTTTTGCATCCTGGAAAGAGCAGGAGGGATGTGATTCCCTCCTCATTTTCCACAGTAGAGCGGGAACCTGTGCCAGGACAAATCCCTTTCCTAATTGTGCAGGATGAAATGCAGCAGCGGGGGAGACATAACCCCTCATTGCAGCAGCGATTTACAGGCTGTTCCTCCTTTAATGGGGCCCGTGCACCTGAACATGGCAACGGACCATAAAAACAAACAAATACACACTTATTCCGCAGTCCCTCTGCTCCAGGGCATCCCAGAGCCTGAGGACAGGACAAGGGGAATCCCCCGTTCTTCTCCGAGAGTCAGCTCTGGAGATTCAGCCTAAGGCACAATCACAGACCCTCCACCTCGAACCCTTTTCCCCTCTCCTCTCACCCCACTCCAGTGCACCTGTCCTGGTGCCTGACTGGGCTCTGCCAACCCAAGAGGAGCTTCTCCGAGTGGGAGCACAGCCAGGGATTCACTGCAGCAGCCTGATCCCGCATCTTACAGTAAATCAATGAAACTTCCGTGCCTTGACAAGCCCTTGCCACTTAAATAGACAAGAAACAGGTAGGGATGGATGCTGCAGGTTCCTCTAGATCATGAGGCATAAATCTCAAGAGAACAGCAGCGGAAAGATAAAACACTGCTGGAAGCGCAGAACAGGATTTAGGATTTGTTTAGAGGTTGTCATTTTGACAGTAAGGAAAATACATTTTTCCTGCCCAGGGTTAGCAATTAGTGTGGCTGCAGGGAAAGGTAACGCGGTGATGAGCACTGCAAAGCCCTCGCTACAGGTGCCTTGATGGCAGACTGCTCTGCTAAAGATGATAATTTCTAAAATCATGGAATCGTTTAGGTCTGAAAAGACCTTTAAGACCATTGAATCCAACCATTAGCCTAATGCTGTGGAAAAGCTGATAAGGATCTGGTGATGGCACAGCAATGGTTAGAGGGCATCGGCTGCCGAGGTAGTGAGCTTGCTGTAATCAGCCTTGATGGACAGGGAAAGAGATAGAGAAGTGTAAATGGGAATTAATAAATTCAACAGCCAGATTAGCTCCCATTATTTCGCAGCTCCCGCTGACCCCGCTCTCCAGCTGGGAGCGATCTGTCCCGGCGAGCTCTCCACAAAGCCGCAGGGCAGAGCCAGCCGGGCCCTCACAGCCGGCCCTGCTGCTGCCCGGGAAGAACAAACCCTTCTTGTTTGGAAGAACAAATGCTGGAGCCGCCGCGTCCCTCTCCTCGCCGTTACGAGGGGAGCCGAGCCGCGCCGCTGTGAGTGGAAATGTCATCTCTGAAATGTAATTTGGCTAGAGCACGCTGCAGGACAGCAGCAGCTGCGGAGGCAAATCCAAATAACGCTCCGCACTGTAATTGCATATGTAAAAATGGGAAAGAAGAGAGCGAGAGGAAGCGGCCTCCTCTGCTCTGCTGGGTATTACAGATGTAGCTGTCATCCTCTTTCCCTGCCGGAGTGGTTGTAGCTATGCAGTCCTGGTACTCCGGTGGGTGTTGTAGAGAGATTGGAATGTAATTTCCAATGTTCAGAGGTCAAGCCATGAGGCTGTTCAGGCTCCCTGTGCCTCCGACAAGGACTTACCCAGCTTAGGTTTGATCCATGTCCCTCTGCGAGGCAGCTGCCCCGGAGAGGAGGAGCTGGGAGTGCAGCTGCTGCTGGGCTGGGATGAGCACGGGCAGCACAGGATCCCCACCTGCCCAGCAGGTGCTCCCTGAGCTTTGCCAGTGTGTTGGGATCAGCCTGCTGTGGTCCTGCACAGACTGCCCTGAGGGGCTGGGACCAGGGAATGCTGGAATCAGGCTCCCTCCAGCCCCCTGCTCTTCTCCTACAGGCCGGGAAGAGATGGATGGATGGATGGATGGATGGATGGATGGATGGATGGATGGATGGATGGATGGATGGATGGATGGATGGATGTGCAGATCCATCCTCATACCCACTGATCTCCCAAAACAACCAGTGTCCTCTCCCTGGTCTGCTGTCCTGACTGTGTCACCTCTCAGTCACTGGCACTTGCTCCACTCTAAAGTTTCCTGTGAAATCCCTCAAGGTGCAGAAGAAATACAATATTGTTTGTGTCCTAAATGAGATGTATGCTTCATACAGACACTGATCAATATGTGAAGGAGACACAGTTAGGGAGGACAGAATTCTTTGCTTTCAGGTGACCTCTTTGCCCTTTTACACTTCAGACTGTGAAAACTGAAATCAGTTTATCAATCTAATTTTCTGTTCACAATTAATACTTTTATTTTTCAATTTGCTCTAATCAGAATATATAAAATAAAACCACTCTAAGAAGAGCTAAACAGAGGAGTTCCCTCTGGGAACTATCTGTATCCTCTTCCCAGTTTGCCTGGTTCCTGTGCCACACTGTTCGGGTGGGCATGAACTTTGCCAGGTGGGACACAGAGCTGCTGTTCCCTCATGCTCTGGGATTGTTAGAGATTGTGTGTTATCCTCTTTGTGAGGCTGAGTTATCTTGCTCCGTAATTTCATCCAGCTTCCCTAAATTATTCATCTTTTTCAATAGGCCACAGAAGCCTTCTGCTCCCTCTCCTAAACTATTTTGCAGCAAACAGAGCTGTGCAGAGGCGGCGGTGGCTCTGCAGTGGGGGAAGATCTCCACAGATCTCCTTTGTCATGGGAAGTGCTGTGGGCTGAGATGAGTCCCATGTGCACCCAGAGCCTCCCAAGGACCAGGCTGTGCTGGGAAGGGTGAAGTTTTCCTGTGAGGGACTGAACATTTCCTTCCCAAGGCATTCACCAGAGAATCCCCAATGACTCCATGCGGCTCCAGAGCTGGCTTGCTTCAGGTTGTAAATGTTTTCTATTTCTTACAAGCTGTGAGTCTGATGAAAGTGTAGCAAAGGCAGGACCCAGCAGCAGAGGAAGCAAACTGTGCAGCACGCAGTGCTGTGCTCCTATAGGGTGTCTTCAAGTGTGCTGGGTAATGATCCGGCAGCTGTGAATCCATACAAAACAGAGCTGCTCCAAAGGGCTGTAATTATTAATCTGCTAACGCAGACACAATGCACTCAGCCTGCTCTCAGCCTCTCCCAGGAATGGGAAATAATGCTGCAGTGGCAATTACCTTAATGCAATTATCTCAAATGTGAAATTCCACAAGTGCACGTCGCGTCATAGGTTGTGGAGGATGGAGGGGAAACTCTCCCAGGGATCGAGGCTGGGTCCCCACTCCTGGGGCCAGCAGGACCTTGTGCCCCTTGTCACCTGTGCTGTTTAAAGCCCTGGCAGAAACAGAACCTGGGCACTGGCACATCCTGCAGTTTGGGTCCCTAAGGGATGGTCAGTGTCAGGGACAGGAGCAGAGCTGTGTCCTAAATCAGGAATCCTCAACCAGATGGCATCACACAGGCAGCTAAGGCAGCCCTTGCCCCAAAATCCAACTGGAAGGAGCTTGGATCAATTTGTATTGTCCAGACACAGCTCTGGAGCCTTTCCCAAGGATAAAGGAAATGCAGGAAGCCATGCTCATGGTGATCCCAGCAGGATTAATGGCAAACACCAGGGCAATCCCTCCCCCTTGCAGGGTCAATGGTAACCCTGCACTCAGGGTATGCAGTGGGAAGGCCTGACCTGCTCAGAGTTCCTTGGAACCCTCGTGCACACACACAAATCAGGAGAGAAAATGTTCCACAGTTTGTTCAGGATGGACCTGGAGACTATTCCAGTGTTCTTGTCTCTCAGGGAGGAATGAACTAATTGCAAAGGATTTTTAAAAGGAAGATTGTAACTGGCCCAAAGCAGTAAATGGATTTTACTTCCTCTGGTCTGATAAATATTTAATTACTGAGTGTAATGCAGGGATTGGGTTTGGTTCTTGCTTCTTTTAATGGGGTTTTGTTTGTTTTTACACATATATTTATCTATATTCTGTATTTCCATTGCAACTGCCATCCTCATGTGCCTTCTCCACAGTGGTGTCTCTTAAAATTAAATGGAATTGTCTTTCCACTCCTCTAACCCACACTGCCTTCATGCCCAGAGCCTGTCTCTGGGAGCAGCAGTTCAAAAATGAGCCACCACTGCAGAGCCTGATGCGTCCCTCCCCTGCTGCCCTGACAGTCACTGGTTTGGATTTGGTTTTCTCTCTTGCTTTCTCGTGTCATCCTGCACAATTCTCAATATTTTATTTTTTTAAAAATCTCATCCCAATAATGTAATCGCTTGAAAATGTTTATTTACTTAAGGGACTCTTTAGTGAAAACTCCAGGCTCTTGACTACTAATATCATGCATTTATGTAATTGTGTAATTACAACTCAAATGACAAATGTTTCTTTAGGCTCCATTTTTCTCCCGGGCCCATTCCAGGAGCAGCACAGGGGGTGTCCGGCTGCTCCCAGTGCCACAGCCCTACTCCCAGCACAGCCTGGCAAGGGCCCACACTTCAGCTCTCCCTGGCCTCTGCTCCAGGCTGATGAATTATTACTCATGCGAAAATCTCATTAAAATCATGGCCAACGTGCCCAGATGCAACACCCCAGGGCCTGGCAGGATGGTCCTGCTCTGCTGTGCTGAGGCAGTGCTGGAGCTGTGTCCCCAGCCCATGTGCTGGCCCTGCTGCCATGGCTGACCCCACTCCACCCCAGGCACACTGCAGCCTTCCCGCATCTCATTCCATGCAGCAGGGCTTTTCTCAGCAGGACTGGCAACAATACAGTCTCATAAATAACGTTCCAAATGGGATGCTGTCAGGCCGTTAACACTTGTGTATTTCTCTTCCTAACGTTCAAGTGCCGAAAGGGCTGGACAGTCCCTCTGAGTGGTGGTCAGACGGCTGCCTCTGCCAGGTTTGGTGGGGTTTGATAGCTCTGGCTTTACATTGCAGTGCTTGTTACTGCCAAGGGTCTCTTCATGTCCCTACAGCCAGCTGGGAACATTTCTGCTTCACTCTCAGGTCACATGTGGAGTTTGTTCCTGCAAAGGTGACTCTGTTCCCACATGGCCGCGGCACCCACAGTGTTCCCCCACTTTGGCACTCAGAGTATTCCCCACGAGGGAGCCTAGGTGCAATAAACCTCCAGCCTCAGCTCCAGTCCCATAAAGGTATGTGGCATTTGATGGCCTTGGCCCTAAAAGGAGCCATAAAAAGGTAAGGGCAACTCCGCCTGGAGGGATTGTTCCCCCAGCCTGTCTCTGACACAGGTGGAGTATTGCCATTTGTCACTGCTGTTCCTGGATAGGCAGGAACAAGAGCCAGCTGTACAGGAGGGGATTGAAGGGGCTTCTCCTCTTTGCTCTTCACTGGAAGCCACTTCACTGATGAGCAGCATTCTTTGCAGCACTCAGAGTGGCTGAGCTGGGGTTTCCACTTTGGAGACCCTGCCCAGCACTGCCCAAGCCCCATCCAATGCTGAGAGCAGGAGGAGAGGCAGGTCCTGGGTTCCAAACATGCTGGGTCCCCAGGGAGCCATAAGAGAGAGCCTTAAATTTGGAGGATACATTGGATGTCAGCTTTCATTGCTTCACAGATCCCACTGAACCCACATCCATCAGTGAGAGACCTCCAAAATGCAGGGAATAAAACTCCTTGCAGATAACAGCCCCAAAATGCCTTTTGGCAGCTTTATTGCCTGGCACAAAGGGAAAAGAGCAGATGCACTTTCAGAACCAGTAAGAACTCGGATAATTCCCTTAATGGCCACCCCAAGGCAAGGGGAGGGGAGCTTTGCTTTCCCCATGGAAGGGAAAGCAACCCGGGCTGCTGGGCCTCTCCAGAAGAGAGCAGGCTTGGTCTCAGGCTGGCTTGGGTCTCAGCACTGGTGCTGAGGGGAGTACAGAGAGGTTTGTACCAGCTGGGGAAACTGTCCCCACACGTTTCCATGCCAGAAATCTCCAGAGTGGGTGTGCAGGCTACTGGGGTGCAGACCCTGCTGACCCCGGGGACTGCCAGCCCCCAGCTCCAGCAGAGCCCACATCCCTCTGTCCAGCACTGAGGCCATTCCAGCAGATGGGCTCCAGTGTCCAGATGTTATCACTGGGAAGTCAGTTGTCACTGTCAGGGGTTATGGTCGGGGTCTCGTTCTTGCCTGTCAGACTTGACATCTTCAGCGTATAATTAAATGCCAGGACGTGAGCAGCAGAGCAGGTGCATGCTAATGAGGAGATCAATTTTAATTATGATTTTAATTAAACACCCAATCCGGTAGGAAATATGACAAGCAGGCTAGAAATGCAAAATTTATACTGGGGGAAAAACAACAGCGAGAGACAGGGAAGATGGAACGGAGGTGTGTGTGTGTCCTGAAGCATAGGCTGGGTGGGAGGGAGGATGGATGGGTGGCCGTGAGCCAGGGTGGGTATGGAGGACATCCTCTCATTCTTCTTGTTGCCATAATTTGATGAGGAAAGTTCAAAAAACCACATCCACCATTCTGTGATTATTTTTCCAAACTCCCATTTTTTGCTCTCTGCCAGTGCTCTGGAGCTCTTGCAAACCACGGGCTGTGTAGCCACATGGTAGAAATCAGCTGTAATAGGAATTACCACTGAACAGAGATCCTTGGCAAGAGGCTTTACAGCAGCCCATGTCACAGGGGGCTCGTGGTTTTGGATCATGGATCAGAGGGAACCTTTGGGATCCCTCTGTGCTCAGCCGGGTACATTTAGCTGCTCCAGATTAACTCCTGTATGAACTCCAGCAGGCTTCAAAAGAACAAATCCCTCCCCGGATTTCCAGAACAGGAAACCCTCCATCACTCCTGCCATGGATCACTCCCACCTCCTGACTCATCCAAACCTGTCTGGCTCCGGCTCTCGAGCCTCCACACAGCTGCAGGATGTCTTTGACAGGGACACTGCTGAGCCACTTCCATCACATTTGTCTCTTCCCAGCACTGGTGGCCCCAGGGAGGCTCTTTCCATATCTGCCCTGTCCCCATGTGAGCTCTGGAGCCCTGGGATGTGGCGGGGGCGCCACGTTCCCTCCCTGGAGGAAGTGGCTGCTGGCACAGCCCCGCGGGGGAACAGCAGCCTGGGATGCTGTGCTGGTGCGGGCCGGGAGCGGCGAGCACAGGCTGCCTCATCCCAATGGAATGCTGCCGAGCAAAGATGGATCGAGGCCAGACGCCGGGAACAGGAGTTTTGAGCTCACTGGTCACCTGAACTCACCCCTGGGCCCCCTCCCTCCCCCCTAGCCTACCCCTGACCCTGCAGAATTATTGATTTTGCTGTTTTTTCACTATTCCATATCATAAATTGACTTCGGCAGCCCTTTTCGCTAACTAACGAGGCCATTAGCGGTGGGGGACGGGCGGACAACTCGCACAGATCAATCCGACACGGGGATGTGTCTGTGTAGAGGGGCAGGAGGAGCCTCCGCCTCCCCGGGTGGGGTCACAGAGCCCAGAGCAAAGCGGGGCAGGAACCAGCAGAACCGGGGGTGGAATGTGGGAATGGGAATGCGCCCCTTGCCCTTGCAGCTCTGCCACCAGCAGCATTTTTCCTGGGGTTCGGCTCCCGGCCTCGACGCTCTGAGTTCGAGGGGATAATTAGGGGCTGCGGCTGGAGCCGCTCGGTGACGCTGAGCCCCTCTGCCGTTTTTCCCCAAAAGAGCAGGTTCAAAGGAGAAAAGGGGTGTCCTTCCCGCAGCCCTCGCTCTCGGCCGGTCTGGCCTTTGATTTGCTGGCTGCAAGTTTCTCCGTGGCTTTGCCCCTCCCGTTTAATTAGCTGCTCCAAGAGCTCCGGCAGCAGCCGCAAACCCCGGGCTGGGTTTTTATAGAGCGTGTTTTTACCTTTCACCCTCTGGAAATGTCAGAGCAGCGGGGAAGCCGCGCAGCTTTGTTGCCTCCGCTGTTTTAATAACTTTATGGCTCGCAGTCCTCCGGCGGCCCTGGTGCCCGGCCGCCCTCGGGAGGAGAGCGCCCGGGGAGATAAGAGCCCCGGGAGATAAGAGCCCATCGGAGCGGCGGAGACAGCGTTCGGGGTCACGGCCGTTGTCTTTAACCCCGGGCATCCCGGGTCACCCCATCCCCGCTGCGCCGCTCCTGCGCCTCCCGGCAGCGGCCCCGTAAATCATCCTAGCCTGATAAAAGTGAAAGCGAGGGCTGGTTATTTATTCGGGGCTCGGTTTTTTAAAAGCTGAGCTGGAGAGAGGAGGCTGGGGCAGCTCGGCTCACCTCCGGAGCGGGCGGTTGTTACAACGGAGGCACCTCGGGCTGCAGGAAGCAATTTGTCTCCCGGAGGCTGACAGGAGCTCCTTTCTTCTCCACTTACTCCTTGCTCGGAAATAAAAGGGGCATCCGCTCACATGAAAAGCGGGGAAGGCTCCAGGTTTCCCTTGTGAGGTCTCTCCCAAGCTGGCACGGATGGGCAATTTGTACAAATGACACTTCCCTGGGAGGGAAGAAAGAAGGAGAAGAAGAAAGAGCTACCCCAGCTTCCAATTTGTGCCGCAGCAGTCTACACCAGCTCCTCCTCTCCCCTGCTTTCAACCTCCCGTTCGCTGCTCTGGCTCTGCTCCCTGGCTCCCAGAGCAGCCAGCCCTGAGGTCCGGTGACCTCACGGACCGGACCGAACCTAGGGAGCTGCCAGGGCTCCGTGGCCGAGCTCCTGCTGCTCTCCCGAATCGGCAGCAGCCTCTTGGAGCCAGCTCCTGCTCAGCCCCAGCGTCACCGAGGGCCTGGCCAATGTGTCCCAAGTCACCTCTCCAAGTGGAGTAGTTAAACTTCCACAGACTCCTCAGTGGGCGTTTTTGCTCAGTATTAGAGTGATTCTAATTCGATTTATCTTAATTCGCTTGCAATTTGCTTATAATTAAACTACAGTGAACCAGGGGAGCTGATTTAGCCGGCGCACTGAAATCTGATGAGGATTGTGAATCAGCCACCTCAGTTCACTGCACAGTGTATTAATATAAATTGAAGTCAATGGTGGTTTATATTAATGCTTTCTTGAATGTCCCTCTATGTGTACGTCTGGGGGAGAGCACGAAAAATGTTTGGTTTTGGGAAAACACCATCCCTTGTACTCTGTGTTTGTCCTGAGCACTTAGGACCAGGACAAGAACCAGGACTGTCACCCTTCTAGCCCCATCCAGTCACAGGATACCAGAATCACTTCTAAAGTATTGGACAGAAGAGGTGAGGGAGGATTTATTCCCCGACAAGCCCCCCGATGGCCCTGGCACCTGGCAGAAGGGGGTCGTTATCCCCAGATAACGGACCTTGCCAACATTAAGCTCTCTAACCACCATTCCACACAGTCAATTATCTCCTAATCAGGGCCGTTTTGTCAGAGGTTATTGCCCTAAGGACTCAATTAGGTTATATCTACGTCATTAATATTTTATGGAAAATCATTCACGTGGAAGTGTTAAACACCTTCACAAAGTTCCCCTCTTCCAGGGAGAGGGGATTTGAAGCTGCTCCGGCCGGGCCTGGCAGTGCAGCTGCTGAGGGAAGGCAGAGGAAGCTCCTGTGCTTTTCCTGCCCAGAAAGGACCTGTTGGAGCTGTTCTCCAAACCATGGCCCTGTCAGCTCCCTGTGCATGTGCTCTGGAGTTATTTTCAAGCTCAGAGTTATATTTAACTCGAGGTATAATAGTTACCACTCCAAAACCTCTGTTTTATTAAGCCAGGCATTTGGGTACTCACGAGTAGAGCTGCTTGGAAAATGGAGAAAATTGCAGAGAAGACCATTTCTTCTGATTACCATTTATTTCCAGAAAAAAAAAAAAAAAAAAAAAAAAAAAGCAAAGCTTCCTTGTCCTTCATCCAGGACATCTGACGTTCAGGACAGGAGGTGGTGGGGGCAGAGAATGCAGCTCGTGGCGGGTGGGCATCACCTGGGGAATGGGGGAATGGGGCTGTGGAGTGGTAATGATTTATTAAAAAAACTATGGACATTGATCTAATACCAATATCCAACTATGACGGACAAAGACTCTCTAACAGTTTAAAGTTAGAAAGTGTATGTTTATTACGACGCCGGGCAGCGTGCGGGATAGCTCCCAGAAACACACGCGCAATTTACAGATCATCACAGGGCCTTTTATCTACAGAAGTATTGAATACACAAACTACAAATGCATATTCATAGCTCTGATACCTCCCATTCCCCGCTTCGTATGGTAATTAACCCAAAAAGCCACCAAGCATGCGTAGTTTGTTCTTTGAAATGGGTCGGTGGTCTTTTTAATGGGGTGGGGTCCCAAAATGATGAAGTAGTGTTTGTGACAGCTAAATCCTGTTTTTCCCAGGACTGTTTGATTTATGATTGTATTGTATTCATGGGGTCTATTGATTATTCAGGATGCAGAAGCCCTAGTTTGACAGCTCCTCTGATTGATCGGTTCCTTCCAAGGATTATCAGTTCTTTCAGTCTGGCTTCTGTTAGCAAAAGGGAAGTCCTAGCTACATTATCTCAGCACTATCTATTTTGACTACAGTCTTTAATTCTTCTAAATCTATGCCTCAGTAAAGGGTTCAATGTGGTCCTTGGGAAGCTGATAAAATAACTGTAATGATGGTCCAGGGTGCCAAATGTCCTCAGCATCCCAGAGTTCAGTTCTTGAGCAACAGTCATTGAAGTTAATGAACAAAAGCCTTTGGAAGGCTTTTTCCAAAGGTTTCTTTGGTGGGCTCACACTGTTGCTGTTCTCTCGGGTGGATTTTCACGCTGGCAAAAACACAATGAAAAGAATAAACTCAGCAGAGCAAAAACATGTACCAAAAGCCAGTAATGCTACAAAATGTTGCGATATTCCTGCCGCTCTGAGATTTCCCAGTGTAAGTAAAGAATCTGGCTTCCCTCCCTCCAGCACATTTGTTGAAAGCACTCCTGGATGAAATCGAGCTCCTCACAGAACAGTGAAGGGGTCTAAGGGTGTCAGAAGTCCCTGGGTGTCAGTAGGCAGGGCCTTTCCCAGGGCTGGCAGGCACAGAGAATTCCCTGCAGTAATCCATGTCTCCAGCACACCAGGCAAGTGTTTCCCATTAATGGGGATTGACACAGAGCAGGGCTGGTTCTTAAAAAAAAAAAAAAAAAAAAAAAAGTTCTCCTCCTTCCCTAGGCAGTTTTGATGTGAATATTAATATTAACATAATTTCATGATGATTAGAGAACACAATTAGGGGCTATTAATAATGACACAAATAATGACATTTAAGGCCTCGTTTTCCTGTGAGTAACACTCTGTCTGGTGGTATTTAAACAGCTCTGTCTGGCACAATCACTGCCGTGCCAAGGTGAAGCCTCGTCATCATCACTGTGGTGTCAATCACTGCCCTCCCTGTCAGTGCCAGCCCCGCAGGCAGGGAAAGGGACAGGGACAGGGAATGGGAATGGGACAGGGACTAGGGACAGGGATAGGGAATAGGGACAGGGAATGGGACAGGGAATAGGGAAAGTGAAAGGGACAGGGAATGGGACAGGGACAGGGAAGGCGAAAGGGACAGGGAAAGGGACCCATCCCAGTGGCAGCAGAGCCTCCCCAGAGGCCATCTCCCTGCCATGCCCCACTGTAAAAGCAGCTTAATGAGGCTGTTGCAGCCCAATTCCACCAAAATCGGGCCTTGCAAAGACCCCATTTCTTTTACAACACATTCTCTGCCAAGCTCAGCCTTTGGAAGAGGCCGTGCTGTGCTAATGTCACTTAATGGAAACCTTGGAATCAATTTTTTGCTCCCTGAAGAAAATCCCCCTGGTTTATGCAGCAAAAGCTGTAATACTAGAAATGGCTTCAGATTTTTTCTTTCCCCCCACAAAAAAAAAAAAAAAAAAAAAAAAAAAAAAAAAAAAAAAAAAAAAAAAAAAGAGGAAGAGAAGAAAAGTAGAAAAGTTCACTGTAGCTCCACAAAAAGGAGGTCAAGTGAAAGGCTCCCAGTTTGGTGACTTGTCCAGCTGTGCTGCCCTGGGGGAGGTGTGGGTCAGTGCCAGGCTGTCCCCAGGGCTCTGAGGGATGGGGGCTCTGTGGTAGCACTCACAAATTCCCATTTCTCTGAAACAGCCCAAAACATGGCAAGTTCCCTCATGCCATGGACAGGGAGTGGAAAGATTGGAGGGTGGTGTTACCCCACACTGGGATGAGGACAGGGACAGTGCCAGCCCGCAAAGAGCATCTGAGAGGATCTCGGGGTGCACAGAACACCCCTCATTCCCGGGATTTGGGCACTCAGGGTGACTGCAGAGCCTGAGCCCCCTCACCCAGAGCTGCACAGGATGGCTCATGGCTCAGAGTCAGCTCTGGGGGTCCCTGAGTTTTCCCTGAGCATTCCCTGGCGGCAGCGCCAGGTGTGTGAGCAGAGCCCCAGGATGCCGAAGGAGCTGCATTTGCTCATCCCACACCTCGAGCTCACGGCGCTCACACTGCAATAAACAAAGCCTTTCATTACATTCCGGAGACAAACAGCTCCGGGCCATTCCTCATCTCAATGCACACACAGACACCTCGGCAAAATCCTGCTCGTTCAGTTGGAGCTGGAGCTTCCCGGACAGCATTTCCATGCAGCCGGAGCTGCTCCCAGCCCGGCTCCTGGCACTGAGGAGCTCCAGCTCCCCACGGGAAGGGACAGGACTTGGCTGCCGTAGAAACTTGAAATCTCCCGTGTTGGAAGGGAGATCATCCACTCCAACTCCTGTCCCTGCACAGACGCCGCAGCAATCCCAGCCTGGACATCCCTGAAGTGGTGTCCAAACTCTCCTGGAGCTCTGGCAGCCTCGAGGATGGGATCATTCCCTGGGGAGCCTGGGCAGTGCCCAGCACCCTCTGGGTGAAGAACCTTTCCTGAGCCCCACTCTGCAAACCAACCCTTCACCTCCTACCCCACATCCCCCCAAAGCCACCCGCGGCCCAGGGCTGCCGGTGAGACGGAGAAGACTCCAGGAAAAGCCACCAAAATCAGTTATTAAATTTTAATCAAACAGTGCAGAGGGCTACAAAGATCACACTAAAATTTAATGACGCGAGCTTGTTGGCTTCCCCGAAGAAGCACATTACAATATAAGTGGCTCGGGAAAGGTGCCTGACTTCCAGGTATTATCCACAAACCCTCCCCACTCCCTGCTCACAGGGCGAAACGAGGCGTGAAGTGATTCCTTATGGCTGGTTAAATGAGGGTTTGTTTTTCGCCTTCCATCAGATACCAATTTCTTTTCTTTCACCATCTCGTCTTGCCACAATTTATTTATTCTGGAATTTTGACTCTTCAGAGCACACAGGCAGAAAGGCCTCACAGAAAAGCTGCTCTTCAAATACCAGGGATGTTGTGTGGATTGAGCACCCCCTCCTCAGCCTGCAGTGATCTGTGGTCTGCGGTCATTCTGCTTCCTTCTTCTGGACCAGCAGAAAGGAAACCCCAACCCAGGACTGTTGTGGGGGTTTTTTTGGGGTTTTTTTTTTTTGTTTGTTTGTTTGTTTGTTTGGTTTTTTGGGGGGGGGGCGGTTTGGTTTTTTTTTTTGATCTCAGAGGTTCCAGTTGCCAGCTTAGGATGCAGGCAGCATCGCATCTAGAACTGCACAGCTGTATGCAGCAATTCAAAAATTGTCTTGTCGGACTACAATGTGCCAATTTTTCACATTTACAGCCATTTTCAGTATTACAGCCTGTGGCCCTGAAGCCAGGAGGCTTTTCTTCAGGGAGCAGGGGCTGCTGCAGAGGTGACCATTACCACACGCTGCCTCTCCTCTGGCCACGGGAGGGTGGGAGCGCGGCGGGAAATGGGCGGGGGAGGCTGGAGTGGCTGGATTTCATCAGCCCCGGGAGCTGCAGAACCGGGAGGCGACGCGCCGGGCCGGAGCCCGTGTCTAGACTAGGGGGTTGGCAGCGGCTCCGGCTCCGTTTTCATGTGCCTGGTTGAACTCCAGGCTTGGGAAAGTAAATTAGTCCTTGGGCTGGAGCCAGGGCTGTGGGGTTGCCCTGCTCTCAGGAACGTAGTGGGCTGAGGGAGGGGTGGCAGGGGTGCCCTGGGCAGGGAGTGACAGCGGGGTGGGGTCCCGGGGTGACAGTGGGATAGGGACGCGGGGTGGCAATGGGTGGAGACTGAGGTGACAGCGGGGTGGGGTCCTAGGACACCCACCCCTCATAGGGCATTTGGGAGCATCCACGCGTGCACAGCTCCCTCCCACCCTGGTGCGGGTTTGTTTATGCAGGAGGAAAATGCCATTCATTGCTCGGGCAGGCTTTCCCAACACTCCCCCGGGACAGCCTTTCCAGGCTGCAGGCAGGCCCAACTCCAAGCTGTGCCATTCCCAGCAGAGCCCACCACGGCTCTGGGCTGTATCTGGCAGGAAAGTGGCAGCACTTTCACCACTGGGCTGCAAGACCTTGGCTCCAGTGGGGGCCCTTCTTGCTTCTCCAAACCCTTTGTCACTAATTAACTAATTACTGTTTTATTTTCAAACTTTATCATTATGCCTGAAGAAAACCCCCGGGGTTTACTCTCTTTTTACAGCATTTTTGGGGTATCCTGGGCCAGGTGGGGCAAATTGGGCAGTTCTTTCCCTGGAGCCGAGGTCACGGAGCTCTGCTGAGGCCACCCTGAGTCTGGGGTGTCTGGGCTTGGAGGGGGGCTTGTACTGCTAAGTGCTGACAGGACGTCGCTGTCAACACAATGTTCCGCCTTGGAGAACCTTCATCTAGGAAGATACTTAATGAATTAGTTAATTAATGAGTGGAGTTTGATTGATGGATCATAGGGAGCTCTCAGCAGGGTGAGCCTGACCCTGGGATATTGCTGCTGTTGCTTAAATGCATCCCCTCGCTGGTCCGAGGCACTCGATGTTCTGGCAATTTGCATGCATTAAATGTAGCTCCTTAATAGGATGTAATGTTAGTGAAAAGCCAAAAGCATAGCAGCTGTAACTTAAAAGACAGCCCCATTACTGCAAGCCTTATAATTAGGGTAAGAGGGAGACTCGCGCTGCCATATGTTAAACTCTTTTGAGGTTAATAGCTCTGTAAGATTTTGCAATTTAAAAAAATTAGTCTTGAGGAACGATGACAAGGCTCGTCAATGAGGCTGCTCCAGTGGGGGCCAGGCTGCTCTGCCCTGCACAGCCAGACCTGGGGGACAGGGATGTTCCCAGCCATCCTCTGCCCTGGCTCACCCCTGTCCTGCCCTCCTCTTGCCCAGCCTTTTGTCACACTTCCCCTTCTGCTCCCACTGCACCCAGGGGTGCACCTGGCTGGGCAGGACACACAGCAGGCGCTGGGCAGGAGCAGCTCCTCCTCTGCCCTGCTCTTCGGGGGCCTGTTCAAATTACACAGAACAGCAGCTGCTGTCTGCAGGTCCCCAGCCCAGTGTTTGGCTGATGCAGGAACAAATAACCCTTGTGCAGCAGTTGTTTGTTAAAGCCCTTTTGCCGTGTAATCGCTGCACAGAGGCCTCTGCTCCGTGTCTCAGGCTCTCAGCATGAGGATTCAGAGTGCTCAGGAGTGCTCCGAGCTCCCAGTGCTGGCTGTGGACCCCAGGAGAGGCTGGGTGGTCTGAGCTCAGCCCTGGCAGGGAGGCGACTCCCTGGGAGCTCCTCTCGGCAGGGGTTGACAGACAGCTCCTGTGTTTTTCCTTCCAGCTTTTCTTCTGTTGTGCAGGCAAATCATTCCACTTCCCAGCCTCAATTTCCTCATCCATAAAACTGAGACTAAAAAATGCACTTGTTAAGGGTGTCACAGGCCCTTCTGAGTCTGCCAGGGCTTTGATGTCCTCTTGTTAAAGTACCGTGGAAGTGCAGGCATTTATTGTCATCAATACGTGAGGTGGGTGGCTATTGGGACCCTCTGGGGACATTGGAGGTCTGTGCACTAACTTTGCTGCGCAGGAGAGCATTATCTGGGCACTGGCTTGGCTTTTCTCACTGCCAAACGATGGGCAAAGAGTTCCTGTGAGCAGCCAGCAGGGAACAGGCAGGGTTAGTGGGTTTGGGGAAGGTTTTGTGCCCAGAAGTGCCCCTGAGCTCTCTGAGGGATGGGTGCTGGCGCTGATCATCACACAGACTTGCCAGGAACTTTCTGAGCTTTCCACAATAGTGGAAGACTTTAAGGTCATCCCAAGCTCGCTTTGTTTCCTTCCTGCACCCCCCCTCACCTTATTAAAGTGTTTAATTGCCTTCTTATTTAAGTGCATCAAGATTTCCTGATAGGCTGGTCCATTTGGCTCACTTGTTCTCTTTAGGGAAGCTGGGGGAATGAAAAAGAGAAAATTATCTTGAAGTTCCAGGTTACTGAGGAGAGATACGAGATGGTTAAATCCTCTCCATTGGTGTTTGGGTATCATGAAGCTCAGAGGCTGTTTTGATATTGAGCTTGGGTTCAGCTTTGTAAATTCAGGATTTGTTCTTCTGCTGCTTGGGGAGTGAGGCCTCAGTTCCACTGCCCAGTCACTGTTACTGCTGGGATGGTTGTCAAGTGCTTTCTGCTGAGAATGTGGCTGAGGAGTGGAGCTCAGAAGACACCATTTCAGGGGTGCAAACCCTAAAGGGAGGGTAGGGATTGTTCCCAGACCTGTGTGGCTCTCGTGTGCCAGACCTGGGTGTGCTGTGTGTACCTGTGAGCCCACAAGCAGCAGCTTAGGGTGCTCAGGAGCCTCCCCCTGGGACTCAAGCTGCCTTTTTCCTCTTCCCATTGGTGCTCCAATGTCAAAGGCAAAATGCCCATCTTCAGATCGATATCAAAGCCATTAAAGTACATCTTCAATTTCTGCAGGTGCTGCTGCCACGCTCAGCACTGCTCCGAGTTTAGAGAGAGTTCATGTCTTCCAGCAAAGGGAAATGCTTCACTGTCCTGGCCTCTCCTGCAGGCTGGCCAGGAAGGAGGTGGTTGATTCTCTAGCAGAGAAAAGAGGGTTCCAGAGGGTTCCAGATTTCCCAGGTGCAGGGGGAGCTGCCAGCCCCCAGCTCACTCAGATGTCACATGCAGGGGTGCTCGGGGCAGGACCAGTGCAGAACATGCAGAGCTGGCTCAGGCTCCTGCAGCTCCAGGGGACTTTGGCATTTACAAGCACATTCTGAAGCATGAGCCTCCTGCTGGGGAGCATGAAAAGCCCTTTGGAGCCCTTCATCCCTCCCTGAGCCCTGTCGAGCCCGTCACACTTGGAGTGAGCTGGTGGGGCAGAGCCCGGGGCTAGGCAGCCTCTGATCCCTTTAGCACCACTCTGCCTCCTCTCCTCGCTCAGAGTTTGTCATTTGCTGATGCAGAGTGTGTCGGAAGGTGCTTGGGGGGTTGCTGGCTTTAGAGCTGTGGTGCTGGGCAGTTTTTCAGCACAGGACTGAGAGCTGTGACTGCTCACGTGTAGCTGTAAACCCTCTCCATCTTTCTCCTGTATATGGAGGGGGCAGGTGAGGATGTTCTGATGCAACACTCCCCTTGTCTCCTCTGGCTGGGAACAAAGCTGACCCAGCAGCTCATTTGAGTTTCCATCTGCTGCTTCCACGCTGGAGGAGAATGGTGTCTTAGTTGTCTGAGGAGAGACTGCTTTTTAATCATGTCTGCACAGCCTGGGGTTTGGGCCTCGGTGCCAGCCAGTAGGAAAAATCAATAATGTTTAAACTGTTCGATGAAGAGTCCTGGCTGCCAGTTCCTCCTCCTCTGAGGGTTCCTGGGGGAGAGCTGTCTGTGCCACGTGTGCTCTGGGTGCTGCTGTGGGGCTCTGGGCAGCTCCTCCCCTTCCCAGGGGGCATTTCACGCCCCAGCTTCCTCTGATAAGGAGGTTTTGAGGGGTTTGGGTGTGAGCTTAGCTTCCCTTTGGGCTGGTGGAAGGCACTGGAGCTGAGGTGCAGGGTACTCACACCAGCTGTGTCCCCCCTGTTGCTCTTTGGGGTCTGACAGCCAGGCACGGGGGCTGTGGATCTTCCCCTGACCCTGCTGTGACAGATGGGACAGCTCACTTGGGCAGGCTGGGCTGTGATGAGTGAGGATGGGGAGCGGAGCAGGAGGAAAGAAAAGGGAAATCCATCTTCTGGTGGTGTTAAATCATGGTGGTGCTCGGACAGCAAAGAAAGATCCTTTGGGTAGTGTGACAGAAAACCTTATGGGTGCTGTCAAACATGCCCTCGGCTCCTGTGAGCACATCGTTGCTCTGCAAGGTGAGACAAATCTCCCCTCGTGCAGCCGCCCGCCCTCCCCGGCAGGTGGGGGAGCAAATGGGATTTGCGGGATTCCTGCTGGCAACGGGAATGCTCCGGGGCAGAAGGGCCCTGAGCAGCTGCTGGGGCACCGGGCTCTTGTTGCAGAGATAGGGGTGGCCATCCCAGCTGTCCCAGTACCCGGGACCCACCACAGGCTCCTCAGTCCCCTCCCTGCTCCCCTCTGCAGGACTGGGCTGAGCCCCCCCGGGAGGGACAGGCACGGTGACAGGGGTGGTGACCCTTCCTCCCATGGCGTGGGGGGGGGGGGGGGCTGCGAGGCTGCAAGGGGAGGGTGACAGGTGGCACGAGGCCTTCCCAGCCCCTGATAACCCTCACTTGCTGATTTTCCTTCATTGCTGAATGCTGATGAGGTGCAAATCCTGAGCTGACCTCAAATTCCATCTGCATTTCCTCAGATTTGCCATTTCAAGCAGTGGTTTAGCTCTCAATCCCCCCGGCAGGCTGGGAGGGGGGTTGAATAATGCTTTGCACTATTTTACACCTCTTTGCACCTGAAGGTTTTGGAGCCCTTTGCAGAGGTTAAGGAAGGTGGCAGGTGGGATCAGGGAGTGTTTAACAGATACACACAAACCCACACCTATGCTGAAGTGAATCCAGAGCTGTGCAGGTGCTTGAAGTCAGGGTGAGGGCTCTGCAGCCAGGACATTTGCACAGTTACAAGCTCCTGCTCCACTGGCACTGGGTTTTTGAGAAGCATATTGCCCACTGGTTCTCCTGTAAGCTGTGATCAGGAACTGCTGCTCGAGATCCTGGAGTCCTCCTGGAGCAAAGCATCGGGGCACAGACTCCTCAATACAGAACAACCTGTCATGTTGTGTTTCCTGAGGCTTCATTTCACTTTTTAAATGATTTAATTGATGAGCCCTTTCTTTTTATACATCCACATTCAGCTGGTTTCCACAGTAACAACCAAACCTGGAACCCAGAGCTTGGAGTCCTTTTTGAGTAAATAATGCCAAACCAAATCCTCAAATATTTAATTAAATTCACTGTCATGCCCCTTTTATCTTTGTTCTGTGGATCTTCCATAAACAGATTTCATGGGAACATGGAGCTTAAAGGAGATAGCAGAGGACAGCCTTCAGGGGAGCTGCCCTGGGCCAGGCTCAGCCCCTTCAATGGCCTTGGTGCTGTGACAGCACCGTGGGGACAGCACAGCTCCTCTGTGTCCTGGGGAGTGTGTTATTCCTGCTGGGATGCTCTTGGCTCGTGGTCACTTTGTGACCATCAGTAACCCCCAGGTTCCTCCAGGTTTTTCTGGTAGCACCCTGAAATTCCTGGGCTCCCCTGGATCACATTTCCAGTTTCAGGATCATTATCCATCCTGCACTTACCTGATGTGCTGTCACGTCTGTAAATCTCATCATTCTTTCTGTTCCCTCCTTCTGGTCCTGAATGCAAACACCAAGGAGCCCTGGAGATGTTGGGGGAGCACAATCACAGCCACCAAGTGGGTTATTTATTCAAAGGAATGTTGGGGTTGATTCAGTCCTGTCAGCAAGGTCAGGAGTGTGGGACTGACCAGGGGCAGGGTTTAGATTGCTTTTATTTCCCCCCAAACACTGCTGCAAGGGCCTGAGCTCTGATGACCACTGGGCAATCAATTATCCCTCTGCCAGGGAGTGTGACATGGACACCAAGTGGTGTTGGTTTGCTTACAATGGCTCTTTGGTGCTTTTCCATGGTATCACAACACTTATTAATCAGATGGTGAGTGGGCTTAATTAGCCCAAGTATAGGTTTTATTTTTGATTTCTATGACTACTTAATCTAATGGCAACACATTATCTGCTCTGAGGTCTGCAGTTTTCCATTTGTAATTATTGCTGCTCTTAATTGATGGTGCATCAGGGGTTGTGGCTGCAATATGGGAGTTGGAATGAGTCAATTTTCTTGAATATACATCCCAAAATGTTCCTGCATGTCCCCATGCCTTGGTGTGCTTCAGCCCAGGTTCGAGTTGCTAGATACCTGCCTTTAGTCAGAGGAAGGAGGAAAATCCTTGGAATGATGAAATCTTCCATGTCTATCACACCAGAGCTGTGTATTGTGAAGTTTGTGCCATTTCATGGTGGAGTTGAGGGAATTAAAATGCCTGGATACTGTAGCTGGAAGCTGTTCAGGTAATGGAAGCAAAACAGCTTATAAATTTCCAAAATGAGGCCTGGCATTTATGACTAAAACCTTGCATTTCAGGACATGCAGATGGTGAGGCAGGAACAGCTTGGAGGGATGGACTAATACAGAATTATTAATTGCAGTGGCTCTGGCATCTTTTCCCCAAGAAGGTGCCTGTTTGATGGGTGGTGGTTTGATGTGGACAGGGAGGGGTTGGGTGGCCCAGGGACCCTCACTCCATGCTGGAGAGCCACATTGCCTATTCCATGTGATTTCATGGATGGAGCTTGCTGGGTTCTGTGCTTGGCCTCCTTCACCCTCTTGGAGGGAGGGACCAGACTGTGTTGTCCTCTGGGGCAATTCCCACTGAGGAGCTGATGTGCCATGGAGAGGGATGGGAATACAGATATTTTTAGGTATATTTTACAAGTAGCAACATCTTCCTGAGGCTTTTGGGTGTCGCCTTTTCCCGGTTCTGCCAGCAGAGGGAACGCACAGAAATGTGCCCGGTTTGTTTTCTCCTGTTGAGGCCCCTGCCCAGCTGGGAGCAGCAGGCACACGGAGCCCTGGTATTGTCCCTTGTCCTGGGCCGTGCTATCCTGTGCTGAGACCCTCCCCGAGTGCAGGGGGAGGCTGCTTTACACAATATTTTCAGAGATTCCCTTGTTCCTGACCTGCTCTGGTGACAGGGAGAAGCCTCAGCCTCTTCCTCAGCCTCTCCCTCGCAGGGTGACTGATCAGGTAATGTTCTCTAAGCAAATGCACAAATAACACGAATTGGGGTTGGCACTGAGCAGTGAGGTGTAAAAAAAGCAATTTGAGGTGTTCTAAGAAAATGCCAGAGCCTCTGTGTTGTGGTTGCCTGTCGGAAAGCCATGCCCAGGGTGCAGGGACACCAGGGAGAGCAAGAGGGTGAGCTGGTGGGGCAGCAGGGCAGCAGCTTGGGGACAGCATTCAGATTCCCCCTGCGATCCCCAGCCCATCGTTTAATCTCCTTTGGCTGTGGCAATTTGCTGCATGCTGGGAAGTGCTGAGAGCAGGGAGAGCCTTTGGTGCAGTCCCAGTGGGATGGAAAAACTGCTGCAGACAGGGCTCAGGGGGTGCCTGGGCCAGGGTGGGAGCTGGGCTTCTGTCTCCCCACAGGGTGAGCAGAAAGTTCAGGATCATTCTGGTTTTCAGTCACAAATGTGACTGGAAATGGATTCCTCTGCACATGGCAGTGCGTGTGGGCACAGCTTTAAGGCTGAGACGTGTCCCTCACCTGTGCCCACCCTGGCCAGGCCCCTTTTGTCCTCTGCCCCCACAGGTGCTGCTGCTGTGACTCTGTGTGAGCCTGTCTGGACGGAGGCAGATGATATCTGAGATGGCAGCCTTGCATTTCTGCTCCATTTCCCTCCAGCCTCTCCTCCTGTAATGTTCATTAGCTGCAGAGAGGCCAGGCTGAAATGCTGAACAGAGGCTGTGTGCAACCTCTGAGTAACCCCTGTGCTGCAGCCCCTGCTCTGCACCCCGCCAGCTCCTTGGGAGAAACCAGCCCTCACCTCCCGCCCCCAGAACACCAGCACGCCTCGTTAGTGTGGCAGAACCAACATCTGCCTCTTTACAGGGTCTGTTTACAGTGGGGAGACTTCTGAGAGAAGCTCTGTGCTGCTGGAAATGAGATCAGGGTTATGAGAGACCTGGGAATTCCGTCTGGTTTGGAAACCACACATCTTTCAAGTGTAGTAGATCAGCTGCTGGCAGCCTTGGAGATGTCAGGGCCACTGCAGTGGCCATCAGTGTGAGTAGATATGTTGTGTGGGGAGCACTGGAGGTTCTGGAGGAGTCTGCCTGCTCCTCGGACTCATCACTGATCCAGGGGGGTGACACAGCTCTGGGGATGACAAGAGGAAACCTGATGGTAACAGCCCTGTTCTTGCTGGCTGATTTGACTGGTTGGTGCAGTTGCTGCCCAGGCCTCCTCTGCTGGGAGGCTTTGGCCTTGTACGTGCTGCAGGTTGTCCTCAGTGTGAAACCAAAGGTGCTGCTGGGGGTTCAGGTGAGCAGCTGGAACGCTGCCGCTCTTCCATCCCTGTCTGGACCCTCCTGGTGCTTGCCTTGTGTGTCCCTTCTGCTGTGTGAGCACAGTGTGCCAGGACAGCAGCTGAACTACTCCTGAAGATAAGGATGTGAGGGAGTTATCTGGAAGCCTGCAGATACTGTTGTGAGGAGGAAGGTCACTGAAGAGAGGGAGGTGGAGGAGATGGAGATTAGGTGATTTGGAGATGGCTTGAGGGATTTAGTGAAGAGGCAGAGCTCCTGTGGAGCATGAATGGGCAGCAGCACCTCTAATGGAATACAGGGAGCCTTGTTCAGAGGCGCTCAGTACTGCTGCAAAGACCAGCTGGGAAGAGACAGGGAAATCTTGCCTGGAGAGGAGGCTGCAGAGCTGACACGCCTTCCTCTCTCCCTCCTCCTCCTGCCAGAACACTCCCAGCAGGCAGGACCAGAGCAGGGTGTCAGTGGGTGGATCAGTGGATCCAGGGGACAGAAAAGTGGCCAGGGCAGGGAATAAAAGACCTTTTCCGAGTCTGAGACCTCGTGGTGGGGCTGTTCCCACGGCAAGGTCCGTGCAGGGCGATCCCTGCCTGTCCCGAGAGCTCCGTGTCCTGTGTCCATCTCCAAACAACTCCTGGGAGCTCATTCCAGCTCCGCCGAGAGCAGGCAGCTCCTGACCTCCTCTTGCTTGTCTACACTTGGATTTGCCCCTTTCTATCCTATTTCAAACCCTGTTCTCTGAGCCAAAGCAGGGTTTACAGCCTTGTCCCTTTGGGTAAAGCCTGTCTTACATCGTGCCAGGGCTTTTCCCTTCGTTGTCACAGAAAATCCGCGGCCGCTGATCCTGCAGGCGCTGTCAGGGCTGTGAACCCCGGCAGATCGTATCTCTGCAGCTGGCCCTGAGCAGCCACATCCCTCCATCACAGCCGGGCCAGCTACAGCAGCCTTTATCCCCTATTGTTATGGACAAAGCACAGGGATTTGTGTCCCAGGCTTAAGCTTTCGCAAATCTCCAAATATATTCCCCAGACGATTTCCTGGCTGTTTCCTGAGTGGCTTTTTCTCCTTGTCGCCTTTGTTTCCGATCGCTGTTGCAATTTGCAAGAGGTGTTTGGTAAATATCGCCGTTATTTACAGGAAATCGACAACTCGATTTCTCTGCTGGAGTGAGCGCTTCCCGCGGGACGCTGTGGGATGCTGTGGGATGCTGTGGGGTGCTGTGGGATGCTGTGGGATGCTGTGGGATGCTGTGGGGTGCTGTGGGATGCTCTGGGGTGCTGTGGAATGCTGTCCCGGGCCCCGAGCAGCCCCGCTCCGGCCGCTGCCGCCGTCATTCCTCGCTCCTCTGACGTGCGGGAGGTGCCTGCATCCTGGAGAGCGTGTTAACATTTAAATCAGCGCGATGGCCTGCGAGCAGCAGCGAGTTAAAAGGACCTCTCCTGAAAAGAGCACAGCAGGGACCTGGCTGAAGAGTTCTCTCAGCCCTTCAAGCACGCACGGCTGCACGGATTTCATCAGCGCCAGCGTCACGCTGGTCCATCAGGGCTTGATTGAGCCGCTCCCGGGGTGGGAAGGGGAGGGCAGGAGCTGCCCCGTCCGCAGGGTGGGCGGTGAGTGCGGGTCCGAGACCTGCAGGCCCCTTCCCCTTCCAGCTGCTCGAGGTCCGTCCGAGCGGTTCCAGGAGGGTTTGTGCTGCTCCCGCAGCTGCTTCTGTCACAAAACTCGAGGTCAAATAATTAAATGTGTCATTATCTGCCCTGTGCTTGAGGCTTCATCCCAGCTTCTCTATAGTCCAAGCTGCTCTTCACGATGAAATTTGAGGTTTAAAACGCTCCTCAGAATCATTTCACCGTGTGTTTCAGGGAGCCTGGGTGTTTCTGGACCGTGTGAGCATGGAGCCCCCCCAGAGTCCTGCTCGGCTCCTGTCCTTATTTTCTCTGGCAATAACTTCAGCAACTTCATGACTGTGCTGGAGAAGTTTTTCTTTTTATCTGCTTGGATGTTCTTCCTGTCTGATTTTATCAAAAGCCCCAGTTCTTGTGTGTTATGAGACAGCACAGAAGTCCCACTCTGCCCCTTATGGATCATCCATTGCCTTTTTATTGCTTCCTCTTAGCAGTTGCCATTCTGAAGCCAGAGTCTCATTTTTTGAGGTCTGTCAGACTCCTGGATGCCTCTGAGGTATGGACACTTCTTCAGATGAGCCCTGACTCCCCGGGCTCTACTGTGTGGTGGGGAGAGGCCCTGAGGGCTGTGGGCTGCAGGATCCAGCCCAGCAGCAGTGGCAGCAGCTGGAGGAGCCCTGCTGCCCTTCAGGAGCTTTCAGCGAGCTGTCTGTAATGTTGGCAGCCCCGTTAGCTGAGCTGACAGGATTAATTTAAAATCCCATATGGTGCAAGAGTTGGCTTTCCCCTCCCAGGCTGCTCCCTGTGAGGATGGGGAGCTGCCTTTGGTGTCCTGCTGCCTCCTCATCCCATCCCTGCTGACCCCTGGGGCAGCCATGGGCAGCAGTTGTCCTGCCCAGGTGCTGGTGCCACTCTCCTTCTCTCAGGGCAATAAAGCTCATCAAAGCCTGTAACTGGATGCTCAGAGCCAGATGCACTTTCAAGGTCCTCTGTGGAGCAGAGGGAGTGATTTAGGGAGTTTGGGGGAAGGGGGAAGTGCTCACCTTTGACCCTAGGTCTGACACAGCAGCTGAAAAAATAAATAATCCAGTTGCTGGGTAAAACATGAGGGGAATGGTCCCTTCTGGGCGGGGCAGGGGGTCCTGGCCCTGCCTGTGCTCCCAGCAGGGCACTGGGACCTGCAGGGTCTGGGGTAGGAAAACCAGAGTGGCAGCACATGAACAGCTTTGGCTACCACAGGGCAGCCAAAACACTGGTGCTGCTCATGAGTTGAGTTTGATTTAATATAACTTCAGGCAGGTGGATTATTCTTTCTGCACTTGTTACTTCTGCAGTTCCCAGCACTGAGGTTTTGTTGGTTAATGTTTATAAAGCCTTTTGAAATGTGGCTGCTGGCGTGTGGGTCCAACAAAGAGAAGCAATTGTGAACAATGAAAGAATATTTTCCAAAATACAGTGTAGTAAAAGCAGCTGAGATAAGGTCTGCTCTCATTAATTTAAAAAATGATATTTTCCCTTCTTCTTTCAATAAAAACTGTCTGCATGATAAACTGACATCTTTAACAATTGTTTAAGCTGCACAGGTTTAAATATATACTTCCTGCATAGGCTGCTGATGAGTCACTAGTCAAAATTATTTATCAGAAGCGATGGCTCCGTGCTAGACAGCGTTAGACAGAGCTCTTTGTTCTCTGGCCAGAGCTACGTGGTTACCCAGAGCTGTTACCGGGGCCCTACAGCTCTGCCATGATTAAATGATTCTGAGTCAACTTTAACATCTTTGGGAAGCTGGAGCAGTTTTGGAAAAGGGCAAGTGGGGTGCTGAGGATGCAGTATTTTCCATAGTGTGAAGGTAGAGGTGAGGCTGGAGCCATTCCCAGGGAATGCTGTTAGAAATGCATTTGGGCATCTCGGCTGCTCTGAGCTCTGCTGTCAATTTCTGAACACTTACGCTCCCATTTCTTTTGATTGCAAACACACAAACACTCTCCAGGCAGAGTGAGAGAAAATTCTCCATGCAGAGAAAAGAGCAGACAGGCTGCACCGAGGGCTGAGGGTGAGAAAAGGGATTTAATGAATGTATATGGACACACACAACAAGATTTTATTAGTGTATCATGGGATGGGAGGTAGCAAGTACAAGCATTTTAAGGAAGGTGATTTGCCAGGTACCCCCCAAAGCCAGCTCTGAGGGGTTGGTGTGTTGATTTAGATCCTGTTGGATTTGTGATTTGTCTTCACCAGGGCCGATATTTGTAATTACTGTGAGTCTGGAGGGTGTTGGTCTCACAACTGCAACAGGCTCTGCCTACGGGCTGTGCACAGGGGAGGGCACTTGGGGCTGCCCTGGAAGTGAGGATGGGAGGACAAAGAGGATGCTCAGCCACTGGAAATCACTGCTGAGGGTGTTGGGCTGAGCCCAAACGGCAGCCCCGGTGCTCTGGGGATGCCGAGGCCAGCACAGAGGGTTTGGGGGTGCTGCGCCTGCTCTGCTGGCCCCTGGCCAGGTCCATCCCTTCCACACTCCCTGGTGCCAGCGAGCTCCACAACAACACCGTGCCCTTGGCTGCTGGAGGACGGGGGCTCTTTATTCTGGTGCCGGCAGGGCTGGTCTCCCACACAAAACACCTTTATTTCCTTTTAATCAAATTGTCACCAGGAGACACGTCTGTTCCCACTCCCCTCGCCGCTTTCATCAGGGTGAGGACGGGGCCGTCCTTTGGAGCGAGCGGATGCGGTTGCAAAGCACCTCAGCCAGGCAGGGCAGGGATATCAAAGCAGAGCCTGCAGAGGTGGGATGCCGGCATTTGCATACGCGATTGCCAGCTGAAATACAAACAGCAGAGATGTGAAAATCAGTGTGAAGGGTGAGCATGAAAAGCAGGGGCAGGCTGGGGAGGGGGGAGCCAGGGCAGGTGGGGAGAGAAGCAGCGAGATATGAAAGAGGAGGAAAACGAACACACAGAATATTTTAACTAACAGAAAAGTTTCTTGTACGGCAGACAGATGATGAAAGGGAGACAGTGAGGAATTATTAGAACAGAAGATAAGGAAACAGCAGAGATAGGAAATAATTATTTTGTATCTGTCTTTATAAATGAAAATGAAGGGCATTAACTTAAATAGGATTTAGATTTTCAGGGACAGAAGGGGATGAATTAGGGAGTGTTCAGATAGCGGCAGAAATGATTATTAAAGGTTGAGGACTCTTGAAACAGACACTGTGGCTGGGCCCATGCAGGGGGAGCCGGGGTGTCCCGGGCAGGGGGGCACGCCCTGGGATGCCCAAATCCCGTGGCTGACTGAGGGGTGCTCAGTCCTGCTGGAGCTGACTGGTCCCCACACTCACCCCAAGCTGAACTGCTCCAAGAACCTGCATGGGGCTGTTCTCCCTCTCCAAACCCTCCTGGCTTGTGGCACACAGTTCCCTAGTAAAGATGCTTCTGTTTAGGATAATGATAATTAGGAACATTTTCTAATATTACCATGGGGGGTAAAAATAGAAATCCACCTCCAGTAAGAACTTCTTTAAGGCATGTTTTCATCCCCCTTACACACAAGTGGAATGAAAATCAGCAAGTCAGGCATTTTTATTACATTCTAAAGCCAAACAGCCCTCATCCCTGTTACATTTTCATGCACTTAAAGAGCACTTGCAAAATTCTTTTCATTTGCACTTAGTTTAATTTCAGATGATGTTTTCATCACTGCATCCCCACTTTGCACGCACAGCCTCCTCCTACCTGTGGTTATCCGGGAGAGTAGAACCTCGTCTGCATAACCAGAAATGTTTGTTTCCCTGGTCTGATGTACAAACAGGCAGGTTAGAGGGAGCTGCTGATGGCAGATGTGGAGCTTTGGGGGAGTGATTAATTTGAAATTATATGCCAAGATTTCCAAACAGACCAGTGACATCGAGTTTAATGTCAGAAATTGAGCTATTTGAGCACAGCCTGACCTTCGGGGGCTGCATGTTAATGACATTCCAGAAATACTCTTGGAAGTGCTGCAGTTTGGGCACTGAACCTCACCAGCCACTTGGGAAAATCCCTTCTTCACCTCTGGGAACCTGATATGAACTTTTAACTTTTGCCCTGATAAACAACATCTAACAGGCTTTAAATAAACCAAATAACAGTAATTTCTCTTAACCTCAGACTCTTAATAACCCTTCTCTCTTGTGTCACTCTGCTACACTGAACTTTGCTGGTAATGGATTTGGCTTTGCTGCTGGTGAGCTAACTCCTCTCAGCTCATCCCTGTGGTTTTTATAAGGTGCTGTTGGTGGATCTGCCCACCTTGTCCCCCCCTAGAGGAGCTGGAGGATGGATTTGGGGGTGGCAGTGGCAGCATCACATAACCCACTGTCAACTCACTCTGTCCAGCTGGACAGGGGTGTGGGGATGCTCCCACTGCAGCTCCTGTGTACCCAGCTGGGAGCGAGGGAGATCTCCACATAACCCTCCTGCCGAATCCTGCGTGCAGGAGCTGAAGGAGCTCTGTGTCTGCTGCCTGGGAGAGGAGCAGGATCAGCCTTGTAAGTGGGCGAGTCACTTATTTATAACTCTCCCACTGAGAGCGAGTTTGTTTAATTTCTGGAGCAGCACAGCGCCGGCGAGTGTGGCTGTATAAATTTGCTAACAATAGTGTCTGAGCCTATATATAAACCTGGAGACACTGCAGTCCGCAATGCATTCCAATTAACAGGAAGATGCCTGATCTATGGCATGCCAGAGGTAAGCTGGGACCTTACCTTGATGCTGCTCTTATCAGTCCCAAACTCCCTGAGAGCAGTCGCTGCCTGCCTCCTTTATAGAGCTGTACAGAGTGTTGGGGAGTGCCTGCTCTGTCCTCTGCTCTTGCGATTTTGTGCTCCTGATGTATTCAGACCCACACACTGTGGGCTTCTGGGGCTTTGGCCACTGGCCTTGGGCCCCATGTTCTCATACACCTTGTGACGAATTGCAAAAACTAGGAGGGAGGTCAGTGCTGGCCTTGGCACACCCTTGGTGGGGCTGGTGGTCCCCAGAGGAGGTGGCAGTGGAGAGGAGGGATGCAGGGAGCAGCAGATGACATTGCAGTGGGAAGAGCAGCACATCAGCCAGCAAACTGCCCCGGGCTCTGGGATAGATGTCACTGGAAAGAGGGGTTTTACTGGAAATGTCCCTTACCCTGTTAATTGTTAATTGACAAAATCTGACACAGAGTAAAAGCCAGAATCTGCATGAGTGAAGCTGAGCTTGTCCTGTAAATTACCCACGCACAGCTCGAGTTTCTGCCTTGGCTATTCTGTCAGCAAGAATAGGGCTATTCACCTGGTAAGCTAGAAAACCATGATTGAAATGAGATTTACAGCACAGTTGTGGGAAATAATCAGAGTGAGAGGCCACCTTTTCAGGCCACCCACTGCCAGCAGAGAGGCAGCCAAAGGGGCTGCTGTGTCCGGGGCAGGGGCTGCTGTGTACAGGACATATGGGGACACCAGTGCTGCTGCTCTGGGGCTGGGGCAGGGCTGGCAGGGCAGGGCAAGGCAGGAATTGGGTGGGGGGGACTCCCTGCAGCAGTTCCTGGTGGGTTGACATCCACCAAGCTGCATCTGTAATGCACCTGTAATTGCAATATTGCTCATTACGGCCTTATAAAAATGAACTCATAAATGAACACTTGAGAAAAGGGACACTCCCTCTGGAGCAGGGCCATGTGTCTGCTTGCTCTTTGTAGGGGAGCTGGTTTGAAAGTCAGTCTGAGCTCTGGTGAAGGTATTTGAAGGTTCAGAGGAGCAGAGTGGCCTGTTAGGTGGTATAAGGACGATTTATGCCCTGAGTGAGCTCACTGGGCACAGGCTCAGCCCCTGCTTAGAGCAGCTGTTTGACATGCAGCAGCCAGAGCACATTCTGCACCGTCTTAATGGAGCCAAGTAAATCCCATCAGCTCCAGAGGCTGCAGACTGGACCTGGGGAGGGGCTGCTCCAGCCTCTTGAGAAACCCAGTTACAATATCACCGCTTCATGTCATGCAAGAGAAAAGGTGCAATTTAAAATCCCATCCTTCAGGTGCAGCGAGCAGCCTTTGGTTGTCAAAACTGCATTTCTTTAAGGCAGTGGCCCAGAATAAACTGGTAATGAAGAGTCATTTGACAGCAGGCAAGCTGGAAACATGTCTATGAAAATAATACAAGAGTTTCTAGTTTATCGTGCATTTAGGTGACTTATTTTTTCTCTGTGCAGCTCCTCACCACCACAGGCAGCTCAAGCAGAGCTGTGCCTCAGGGAAGGAGGTGCCTGAGCAGGCTGGGGCTGTGTGTGGAAGGAACTGGGCACTGCAGGGCATGTCCAGCTCCTCCTGGGCATAACCAACCCCTCAGGTAATTCTGCTTCAGGGCAGATCTTGGGAAGCAGGCTCTGCTTCATACCACCTATACTCCAGCTGCTGCTGCACTGACTCCTGTTCCCTCGTCCATGGCATCTCCCATGCCCAGCCAGTGTCCACAGTCAGAAATCACGTCTCCTACACAGGATAGAGAATGAATGCCCATTCCTTGATTTTTCACATCATCCCCTTGCAGTGTGGAAGCTGTGGCTGACAAGACCTATTATTTTTCCAGTTATCCAAACTGTCTGCATCGTAACAGCTTCCTACTTCAGTCGAGACAGTCTGAAAAGTTTAATATCATTTCAAATCAGAGTGCCAATAAAACTTGACATTATTAATATGATGTCAAGGGGTTTTCCAACTGCTTAGGGAAAAACAACGTGTCCCATTAAACAAAGCTCCCTGCATTGTGAAATATTAAGTGACTTTTCAATGAGTGCCAGCTGGAGCTATTAGTTTTCCTTTGGTGCTGCTGATGTGGAGAGGAGGTCTGGCTGAGAACCTTTTATGAAGATATTAGCCCAATCCATGCAGTCAGAAAGGCTTTTGGTTTCCGAGGGACCCACTCGATCTGGGCTGCGTCTGCCAGGATGAATTATTAAAGGCAGTAAATACGTTTGGAGGGATGTGCCTCCTCCCCCTTAATGCACTGGTTACACTGGGGAGTCTGGAGCCTCTACTGGGACTCGGAGCCAAGATTTCCATAAATGAACCCACCCCCTAATCCTCTCCTCACTCTCCCCGTGGGAGCTGGGGAACAGGGAGTGCTGCTGGCGCTGCCATAGAAGGTCTTGGCTTGGGAGAGGCTTTGGGGTTCATTTGGTTCCACATCCTGATATGGACAGGGACACCTTCCACTATCCCAGGTTGCTCCAAGGCCTGTCCAGCCTGACCTTGAACAGTTTCAGGGATGGGGCAGCCACAGCTTCCCTGGGAACCTGTGCCAGGGCCTCAGCCCCTCAGTACAAAATATCCCTGGCTCTGACTTGGGGCTGGATGGGGTTGGTTGTGCTGCCTCAGCACAGTCCTGGCTTGGCTCAGTGCTTGTTTTCCAGGCAGGGCTTCCCAGGTATCCTGCTGCTGCTTTCCAGGCTGGCTGTTTTTCCTGGTGGGTGCTGAGGCAGCTCACAGCCAGTGGGAGGCCTGATGTTCCTGCAATCCTTCCTTTGCCTCCCAGTCATTGTGAAAGAAAATCGCTTCATCTCTTTGTCCAGACTAAACATGTTCTGCACAAAAAAGTTGAAACAGATATTTTTTTAGCATGCCTTTGGTACCACGCCCGGGACTGAGCAGGGATTTCTGTGCTCCAGGCTTTGTAGAGCACATGAAAGCCTCAGCTACACACAATGTTTATATCGGGCATGTGTTGGTGCATGTTCTCAAACACACCCCTGAATGCTGGGCTTGGCTCTGCCTGCACCTCTGCTGTCCCCACTGGTACAATAAGGAGGGCTTTGATGTCTCACAGGGGAAGTGCAAGTATTTAATTTAACTTTTATGAACTTCTTTGACAATGTAAGAGCACTGCATATAAAGCTGGATTTAAGGGAAGTCGAGGCAGTGATGTCCCACTTTTATCTCTCAGAAAGATCCCACATCTGAGCTCAAACCCTCCAACCCCCAGGGCTTCCAGCCAGCCGTGCTTGTGCCTTGAGGCCATAACTATTTTTGACACTTTTAGCCAATAAAATCGTAACCCCCTGTTCCCATTCCAATGCAGAGGGACCAACAGCTTGGTTACCTGAGCCCTTCATGCTGCCAGGTGCCTGCAAAGGAGCCTGTTGCCAGCTCCCCTCCCAAGACAACCACATCCCAAGGGTACCAGGGTCCTGCTCCTGGATCTGGAACCTCCCCAGAGCACCTCAGCCACTGCCCTGGGGGCTGTTCCCTCTGCAGTGCTTCTGCCTGGTCCTGGTGGCTCTGCCTGGTCCTGGTGGCTCTGCCTGGTCCTGGTGACTCTTTGCCCCAGCCAGGGGCAGGGGAGGCAGCTCCAGAGGTGCTTAAGCTGCCCAATAAGCTCAGCTCCTGGAAGGACAGCAGGCAGTTTTTATGCAGCCTTCAAGGAGGAGGAAGCTCCTTGCTGCCTTTTTCCTGCTGCACAACCTTCCTTCACCTTCCTTCTTTTAATGTCTTAATCAAGTGGCTGATAAAAGAAGTGATCCATGAAAAGGACGGGTATCTTGACAAGGCACAGAGGCTTGTGGCAGCACTTTCCCCACAGATCAGCATCCTCCACGAGACAGAGAGACAAAAAAGGCAATTTTTTGTACCCTTAAGCTTCCACCACTGCAGTTCAAAAGACCAATCTTTACAGAAAATAAATTTAAAGGAGAATTTTTGATGTATATGATGGTCTCTTGTGGTCGACAGGAGTGCTGCTGGCAGTATATGGAGTTATGCAAAACCAGAGTTGGGATTACTTAAAAGTGTCTGTAGTTCTTTGATTAACCAGTGTGTATTTTATTTTTTATATGGCACAATCACAGCTCTACATTGATAATATCTTGCTATTATTGTTCG
Source organism: Zosterops lateralis (assembly GCF_965231275.1). Lineage (NCBI taxonomy): Eukaryota > Metazoa > Chordata > Aves > Passeriformes > Zosteropidae > Zosterops > Zosterops lateralis. The sequence goes on along the minus strand of NC_139785.1, from coordinate 712,029 downwards.
ATACACTGAACTCCCCCTTTTCCTGCAGCATGAGGCTGCTTTTTAGGGCTCTATTTAAAGAATTCACTCTCTGCATATTAAATTTGTGGGTTTACAGGAGGGTTTGTGCTCTTGGGTGTAGTTTTGGTGCAATGCTGTGCCCAGTGAAGGGTAGCTGGTGGGTGTGGAGGCAGGGGAAGGGCTGGGGCTGTGTTGTGAGAGCCTCTCCAGGGGAAGCACTGGCAGGGAGGCTCTCCGCATCCTCCTCTCCCCTACTCAGGACATTTTTGGAGCTGCCACAGCAGGAATGATGCTGATTTTTGGTGCTCTTCCAGCTTTACAAGCAAGGCTGGAGAGGCTCTGAGGTGCTGCAACAGCTCTTGGGCCAAACCAGGAGGAAATGTGAGGGCTCTGCTCTCCTGCACAGCTCTCTTTGCTTTGTAGCCCCCTCATCAGCTGGTCCCTGGACCTGGATGACGGCATGGAGACAGCAGAGATAAGAGCAGCTCCCTTTGGAATGCAGAAGTGAGCAGTGTCAGCCCGAGGCTGCAGTCTGAGCCTGCTGGAAGGGGAAGTTCAGCAGCTGGAGCCAGACCAGAGGAAAGCCTGCTGGGCTGGGACCTGCTGGGCAGCACATGTGTGCACCTAACACTGCTCCCTGCTCGAGGTCCTTCAACCCTCTGCAGGGCTGGAAATAAAGGCTGAAATGTGAGGCAGGCTTCTATCTCTGGCTTCTATCCAGGGATTTATTTCTATATTTATTTTGAATTTTCCTTCTGCCCACACCAGCAGTTCCTGAGCAGGGCCTGAGCTCTGGTCTGTGGACATTCCTCTGTGATCCACGTGCTCTGTGTGGTGTGGAATGGGGAGGAACATGCTGTGGGTAGGTTTTTCAGCCTGTTTTAGGGGGAGAACTCTGCATCACCAGAGGAAAGGGCATCCTCTGTGTCCATGCTCTGACTTTACACAGGGACCGTGATGGTGTTAACAAAGGGTGTGACAGCCTTGGCTCTGTGCCCTTGGAGCTGTCCTGGGAAAGGTGAGAGCCTGCCCATGGATGCTCCAAGAAGGAAAAGAAGGATGTGGGATACAGGACCTGGTAGTGTGAGATTTGTTCAGTGCTGTTGGATCAGAAACGAGGGGGAAAGGGATGCTCAGCTCTTTCATTATTTGCCTTCTTTATAATGCTTCCACTTTAAATAAAAATGAAGGTAGAGAGTAAATTTCACATCCAAAGATGGGTGTCTGCTCCTGAATAGGATCGATTTAGGGTCAGTGCTTCAGCAGCGCAGGATTTGGGTTTCAAAGGTTCCCAGCCACTCCTGCAGTCAGGTTTTTCTAAAGGGCCCAGCGTGATGACATTTGCAGCCAGGATTTTCAAAAACAGCGTAGTACTTCAGATGCTGAACTCATGAAAAATCCAGTCATTTAATTTGTTAAATGAGAGCGAAGGTCTCTCCAGATAATCTTCCTGTCATTGTGAGAGTGAGGCAGTTCTGTGGGAAAAGCAGCCCATGCCCAAGTGCAGCTACTTTAGGGAGCAGAACACACTGGCCCAGAGTCACTTTGAAGTGTGTTGGAAAGGCAGGGAGTGACCTGAGGAGAGCCAAAGGCCACCCCAGAGCAATTAGCTGGGATTTGCATGGCTCATCCGGGGAATCTGGAGATCTTTGGTCTTTGAGGAGCACACCTGGCTGGTGAAGGAGCCTTGCTGGAGTCCAGGCTGGCGTTTCCCCGTGCCTGGCACAAGGACGGGCACTGCAGAGCTGCTCCAGTGAGGGATGGCTCTCTCAGGGCAGATAAAACTCTTGTGTGACAACTTGCTCCTAAGATTTCAGGCGCATCTTTTCCTTGAGAGACTCCAGCGGGCTGAGCACTGTCTGGGGATGCACAACTTGGAATTCATGGCTCCCTCCAGCCACAAAGTGCCTGTGATGAGGACAGGGAACTTCATCTGCCTGTCCTGCTCTGCACTGTGGGGTTGGTGATGCCTGGAGCCATTTGCAGTCCTCAGGGTGCAGGAATTCCTGTCCTGACTCCTTGTTTTGGATCAGATCCCAGCTGGGGAGCAGAGTTTCATTGCTTCAGTCAGTGGGCATTGCTCCCTCTGTAGCTGTAATAGCCCTGGAATGGGGAAATAACAGCTCCTTGTTGCCTGGCCCCTTTGCCCACGATTTGCTCAGAAAGTCGGAGCACCACATGCAGACACGGGTCTGGCCACAGCGAGGGGCTGTCACCTCCATGTGTGCACGGGGATCTGGGATGGTGCTTCCCTGGACACCCCCTGCAGGTGTGGAGTATGTGTAAATCCCAGCCGAAGAGCTGAACCTCTCGCTGACCTTTAACTGCCTGGGAGCTGATTCTCTGTAATAAATACCTCCTACAATTAACAGTCAGTTGGTGGTTAATTAACGAAGTAATAACAGCAGAACAGAGCCCTCGCACAGGGCAATGGGCTCCCACAGCCCTCATGCTGAGCTGCCCCCCTAAACCATAACCAAGCTTGCTGTGAGGTGGGAGCCCTGTCCTGCTCAGGCTGAGCTAAGCTTAACAGCACGGGTGGGATGGATCCTCCCTTCTCTCCTTCCTCATCCCAGCCTTCTGCTCTGGCTGGAGAGGGCAGTGGAGTTTGGAGTGTTGCCAGAGCTTTCTCGGGGTTTCCTGGGAAGGAGCATGTCAGCTGTGCTGGTGATGTGGAACATCCCTTCCCTCGTTGTTCCTCCCTGTCTGCTCTGGAGGCTCTTGCGTTAGAGGTGACTCCAGGCCTGTGAACACCAGCTTCCTCCCCATTTTTTTCTTTTTTTTTTTAAGTCCCATTTTTCTGTCTTGTCAGGTCTATTTAAGCATTTAATGAGGTGAGATAGTACCAATAAATTTAACACAGCACAATAACTCTGATGTGGGCCGCAGCCTAATAAACTCCCATCCTTGGGCTGGGAGGGTGATCCAGATTGCATCTGGAGTGATTGCTTTGCTCAGATGTTCCTGAGGTTGAACAAGGACTTTGGAGGCACTGCCACAAAACTGAGGCTGTTCACTGACACAGGTTGGAGCAACTTCGCTGAGGGCAAAGCTGGTGGTGGCTAATTGGCAGCAGGGGCACAGAGGAGAGGGGTATTTCTCACATTTCCAGCCCTGCTCTGTCGTGTACCCCCTGTACCATCCTGGGCAGAGAGCTCAGGCACTGCCCTGCTGATGGCTCTGACACATCCGCCTCTGATGAAATACTCCGGGATTTTTGCACCATGTTGCACAGTGTAGAGAGATTTGTCCTTTGGCTGCTTTGAATGTCTCCTGAATGAGTAACTTGGCAGATTTTTATTTTTTTTTATCCCCCTCACTACTTGCAAATCTGTTTGCAAGCAGCTTGCTTTCTCGAGGGAGGACTTGGAACGATCCGCTGGCTCCTGCATCTCATTTACTAAAGCATCTCTGGCTTTGGCAATGCCTTCTCTTGTGCTCAGAGCGGGGTTTTTGGGCGGAGAGAACAGGGAAAGCCGGGTTTAAATTTCATGCAGGGGCATCTGCAAGTTCAAGACTTATTCTGGCACTTTGGCACATTCATTTGTGGCTGAGGCAAAGTTATTTTGGAATACGAACTAATTGTCTCTGGCTTTGCACATGTTTGAGGATTTTAATTGTGTCTGCTGCCCATTCAGCAGGGCCAAGTGAAGTGATAGCTGAATTATCCTCCTTCATGTGGTCCTACACCTCGCAGCAGCAGAGAACAGGAAATCATAGGGAGTCTGATGGAAGTGTGTGTGATCCGGAGCCCAGGGCCTAGCTTTGCAGAGCTTGCCTCGCCTTCCGGAGAGTGGCTGCCTTAAGCTCCCTTGTGCTGCGCTGCTTTCCCCTGCTCTGTGCTGAGGGACGTTCTGGGAGAGGTTTATTACAGTTTTCAGTTCAGCTCTGCTGCAGTAAAGTAGAAATAACACAATCCTGCCTTGGCTCCATCTGCTCTCGGGGGCTGAGGTGCAGAACAACCTTTAGCTCTGCTGGCGCTCTCGCCACTAGTGCTGGGGGATGGATGGAGGGATGGATGGATGGATGGAGGATGGACGGACTGATGGATGGATGGACAGACAGATGGATGGATGCTCTGAGGCTCCCTCCCGGTGCTGTGCCCACTCCCTTGAGGCAGTGGTGTGGCTGGAGAGGAAATGCTGTGTTTGGAAATTTTGGAAAAATGCGTGCTGGGTCAGAGCATCCTGCCTGGATTGGAACATGCTCCTGCTGCACAAAACAACCCTGAGCTGCCTGGCAGGTGTAATCTCTGGTGCTGCTTCTACCCTATCTCCTCATCCATGGCCATGAGAAATTAGGGGTTGTCCCCCAGATTTGGGAGAAGAGAAAGGAGCAGGGTGGTGATGGCCGCCCTGGTCACCGGGCTGGGTGGAGCTGGAATTAGGGCCAAGGATGCCAAAATTACCTGCAGGTTATTGGGTGTTAGCTGTATCCAGAGCATCCAGGTGTGAATCCAACACTGGGGTTGTCATCATTATCTGCTCCAAACAAGTCCAGGGATAACTCACTGCTCAGAGCAGGGAGCTTGGGTTTGGCTCAGTAATGGATTTGGCAGTTCTTTGAACAGGGGGTTGAAAGACAAGAGAGTCCCTTCAGGTAAGAGACAACTCAGAACACAAAAAGGCCTGAACTACTGGGTTTGGGGGCTGTACGTGTCATGATCTCTGCTAAATTCTTTCAGCCTTAGGTGCTGGAGCTCCATGAGACAAACCTGGGGGAGAAGGAAAACATTCCTGGTGCCCCTGTGCCTCCACAGAGCAGCAGCAGCAAATGTTTCCAATTACCCTGTGGAGTTTCCATGTGCTGGGTTATTCTGCTCAGTGCCAGAGGGGCTGGATTCCCTCACTGCTGTGGAGAGTCTGTGAGCCAACAGCCACGACCATGGAAAAACACAAAATCCAGCTTGGGCTTTCATCACAAAAATAAACTCTACCATGTAGAGGGAAAGAGAGAGATATGGAGGGCAGGGGAGGGGACATGCCCGGGACTTCAGCCCCTCCAGGGTGAGAGGGAGGGTCCTGGACTGCACAGCCATGGATGGGCACAGGGGGATGTTCTAAGGAGCATAAAACACCTTGTGGGATTTTCTGTCTTTGAAAGGAAAACAGGGTGGAATGGTCTAATGGTTTCTTAAACTCAGCTCTGTGTCACGCTGCCTTCCTCAAGAGGATGAAGCAGGGAATGGTGCATGGTTGGTTTCCCTCTTGAATCTGCCGCCACCAGGCAAGGGATGTGTTCAGAGAGACCTTGAGGAAAGGCATAGGGAACAGCTTGAAATATCAGGGAAGCTTTAGCACAGAGATGAAAAACAGCAGGACAAAGTGGCCGGTGCCCGTGGAGCTGTGCAGATGGACAAGAATAATTTTTTGTGTGAAAAATGAGCTGGCTTTGCCTGGGACACAGCAGAGGTGGGAGAGTCCCTGAGTGCTCAAGCAGAATGGTCCAACCCTCAGGATGGAGCTTGTCTCGAGCCTCTGCAGCCCACAGCTATAATTAGGCTGCACCCAGACAGCCTCAGCCCTCTCCTTTCAAGTGTCTGAGTGTGGAGCCATCAGTGGGGAGCACAAATTGGTTCTGGAGAGGCAAAACACACTGAAGTGCCCAGTGGGTACAGGGAAGTTGGGCCTACAGGACCTGGTGAGCTGGGAGTGTCAGATTCTTCAAGAGGTGCCCCCACAGTGCTCCTGGAACCCCAATGCTGAGCACCCTGGCTGTGGGTGAGTGTTTCTTTAAAGCAGCCGCAGTGATCCTTGGCTGCCTGACAAGCCAAATGTGACGGCAATGCCATATGTTTCTGGCTTTAACCCTGCACAGAGTGCCCCAATTCCTCTATGTTTTGATTTTAGATTTTTTTTTGTTAGATCTGGCTTCAGCAGCTCTCCCCTTGGCTGTGGTTGCTGAGGAGTGCTCTCCTCCTCTCCAGCCCTTTGTTGCTGAAGCAAATCAAGAGTGTCTCAGCTCCCTTGCCTTCCCACACGCTGCCAAGTAAATCCCGCAACTTTCTTGGGTGACGACATAAATTTGCAATGGTGTTGTACAAAGGCTCCCTCCAAACCAGAGCTGCCTGGCATCTGTAACAAGCTTATCAAAGGGTTCCTTTGCAGGGAGATCTGAGCCCTCCAGGTTTTGATTCAGAGCAGGTGAAGGCAGAATGTACTGGAGCCTGATTGAAATGTGTGAGGTCAACAAAATAGAGCCGAGAGTGCACAATAATTGGGGAAGAAGCAGCAGCCTTGCTTTCTGCATGTGTTCCTGTGATCCCTCGGCTGTAATCTCCCATTTCCAAAGGGAAGCCTGTCTTGCATACTTTATCATGGTGCTCATTTGCACAGGAGGGCTCTTTCTGCAGAAAAGGGAGAAAACCCAAGCTAAAACCATGCCTGGCTTTATTCCCCACTGTTCTTGTGCAGGGAGACATCTCAAAGGGCTGTGGGGAGAGGAGCAGTGCAGTATCCAGCTCTTGTTTTATGGCACCCTGCTTCTTTCAGAGTCTGATCCTTTTTTCTGGGATGCTGAGGAAGGGGTTTCTGCACTCTCTCAGAAGTTGAAAATTCCTGGAAGGATGAGGCATCAGGGCTGGAATAGCTGGGCTTTTTGGGGCAAAACTATTTGCCAGCCCAGATTCTTGCCTGGTCTTCTCCCTGGAAGAATTTATAGCTTTGGGGATTTCTGGTCTGGGAAGAGGTAGGAAGGGGTTTATTTTAAGTGTGTGCCTTTCCCAAAGGCTGTAACACTTTGTGGAAAATTTTCTGTTCCCGAACATCTGTGCAAATTAAACCCTTCCTCTGCTTTGGAGAGTGTGTTTGAGGTATTTCCTCTCCTCTGCATTCTGTCTGAGAGGGGAATGAATTAAAATTAAAAAAAAAAAAAAGCAGGGGAGGGGGAAAGAAATCTGTCCCCTTCTCCCTCCTTCCCATCTGTTGTTTAATCACCAGCTGTTTGTCCTTAAGCTTGGATTACAACCTCTCCAGCAGCCTGCTCGGTGCGGGGCCCTTGCTCCTCACACACTGCATTCCACACACACTGCTCCAGGGAAGAGGAAAATCTGGGGAGTAGTTGAGCCTGTTGCTTGGTCTCCTGCAGAAACATTAATTTCTTCCCTCTGTGTGCTCCTGCTTGAGCTGTCCCTGCTGGAAGTGCCTGTGATGGAGCCTGAGCTGCTGCCTCTCGCCCTGGGGTTGAAGGGTTTGAGGTCATTGCTCCCCCTCTCAGAGGACGAACAATGAGAATCAGCCCTGAGCCACATGTGGTGTCCCCTTGGTCCCTTGCTGCCATCCCAGGCTGTGGGAGACAGAGGGCTCTGGGCTTGTCCAGGTGTTTTCTTCCTGCAGGGAGCTGCAGCAGGCACAGGGCTAACGGTGCCCTACCCAGGGAGCCAAGAGTGACACTGGCATTTCAGAATGGGTGCCAGCTCTGCCTCCATCTAGAAGGGCTGGAGAAGTCAGCAGAAAACCGAGGGATTGCTTAACAAGCTCTTTAGTGCTACTGAATGTGCTGAGCTCATCCAGGGAAGCCACAAGTGCCAAGTTTGTCGTGCCGATGGACTCAGTGCCATAGGTTGAGAGCCGTCAGCCAGCTCCCTCTACTTCCATCTTCCTCTGGGGAAGGGCTCACTCAGAGCAAGAGGAATCACTTTGCTCCCCATGTCCTTTCTCCCTGCTTGCAGCACTTCCAGCTCCGCTCTGGATGTGAGGAGCCACAGCTCCATCCTTCCAGCGTTCCCCACTTTGCCGGGCCTGCGGCTCAGCCTGAGCTGGTGGCAGATTCAGCTGCACCACAGCTGCCTGCAGACAGAGCTGCCAGAGCCTGATTGTCAGCACGCAGGATGGCTGCAGCCACCAGGCTGATTAGCAAACATCCCCTGCCAGCCCCAGCTCTGTAACCCGCACGGAGCCCGCGCTCCGCAACAAAGAGCCAGAGGTTGAAAGCGGCACCGGCTCCCCGGGCACGCGGCGGAGCTCCAGCAGCGCCTGCCAGATCATCACTAATGATACCCGGATCAAATGTAAACTATTCTTAGACACCTGTGTCAATCGGGGAGGACAAGAAGAAAGCAGGAACCCGGAGCTGCTGAACACAGCATCCAAAATATTTTTATAGATTAGTTGAAGCTCTTTATTTCTGAGCAGGTGAGGTTCAAAGGAAAGCAGGGCATGGCGAGCGGCCCGGTGCACAGCACTGGGAAGGATTGATTTAGCTCCGAGTTTGTACTCGAACAAAAAAAACAAGGGGGGAGGTGGGGCTGAATATTTTGGGGCAAAGCTCACAGCAGGGGTGTGGGATGGTTTCTTCCTTGAAAAGCTGGAGCTGGGATGGACACAGGTGTCCTGTAGGGGAACCCCGGGCAGGTGTTGGACGTGGTGTTAGGTACATTGGGGTGTGGGAGGAGAGGAGGAATCGGCTGCCCTGGTTTGAATCACAGCAGAAAGGAGAGTTCAGAGCTGGGGGCCAGGCTGAACACTGGCAAGGTTGACTTGTGGCCTCAAAAAGGGCTGGCTCTGATATGGTCTCATCCAGCTCCAGTGCTGGAATCAATCTCTGGAAGAGGGGATATGCTGGGACCTGAGGGGTGCTGACTCTGTGCTGTGGCCGTGGGGTCACCTGCTTGCACTGCGGAGGAAGTCTGGGAAGAGTGGCTTTGAAATGGGGCTTTTCATCTTGAAAAAGATTTCATGGGAAACCCAAGAACGCAGGAAAGAAGAGCTGCTTGGAGTCAGGAAGGCCATACATTCGCTGGTTAATGCCTCACTAGCAAAGAGGGCTTCATTACATGGGGCTAATCATTTACAAACTGTATGTTTAGATGAGTGGCTTTAAACTCATTACCTCATGCCCCGAGTATGTGGCTCAGTTTCCTGGCTCGGGGGTGGGGTTTCTGGTTGGGTCTTTGTGCCCCTTGACAGCAAAGATTGGTCATACAGCGAGTGCCAAAGCCAAGCTCCTTCCTGCCTGGTAACCACTAGTGCCAGACTCTATCTAGAAAGAAAAATGATATTGCGAGTGTGGGGATCCCACAGTGCTCAAGCTGTTAACAGCACCTCTCCTTTGGTTCTGCAGTGATGGAAAGGGTGTAAATGAGTGGCAACTTCAGCCTTTGCCTTGAAGCTTTTGGGGATGACCCAGGCAAAGCCTTACATGCAACTTAGAATAACCTAAAATGGATGGTGCCTGCTAATTGTTCCTTGAAGGTGGAAAATGTGCTCCCAACTCATTAAACCCTTGGGACTGGCTCTGGGATGGGTCTGTTTGCCTTGGTCACACACACCACGTGTGGTGGTGCTGTGCATTGGTGCCACAGTCAGTGAAGGCAGGAGATGTGAGATCAGGAGAGCTCTTCCCTTACACAGCACCACTATGGTTTTTTCTTTCCTGTTACCTGCAAATTAGGAATGCTGCTCTCCCTAACTCTGCATTATTCCAACCCCCAGCTCCCCTCTCCCTGTGCTAATAAGGAATTTTGAGGAGGTTCATGGCCTTGTTTGTTTATATTCAGCCTAGAAAATGCTTTTCCTCCTCTTGCCTCTCTTGCTAAAATGTTTTCTGAGATTTATATGTAAGCCTGTAAATACAGAGTAAATAGCTTTAATTTAATTTACCGGCTTGCTGTAAGAAACTGTATCTGCAAACAGGAATTCCACCAGTCCCTGCTGAGTGAAGAAATGTCTGGGTGTTCCAGTATTTTCTAGTTGTCTTTTTTTTTCTTTTTGTTCCTCTTCCTAAGGAAGAAACTTTTTCCTCACCTTCTAGAGACTCTGGGAGCTTTGCTTGTGGGATGCTCTGAGCACAGGTTGGATACTTTGTGCCGAAGATGACAAATTCCCTCCTGGCCCCTGAGGAGGGAAGGCAGTGAGCTGATGATGAGCACGGCCAATGCTGGCCCAGTTTGAGGTGCCAGAGCCCCAGAGGGTATCTTCCACCTTCCACCAACCTGCACTCCAGAAGACGTCATTTCCATATTTTCTCACAACTCTTGGAGTCTTCCTGGTTTCAGGAATCTGCTTGGCAGGCAGGCTCTGGTGCCTGGCTCCTTCTATAAAGAGTGTCTCTGCGGAGACGTGAGCGAGGCGCGGGGTTTTATGAATGGGGAACGTTGGTGGCATATGGGAGGCAGCACTGAGCCCAAAATGAACGTGAGAAAAGAGGGAGAGGGTGTGAGCTGACTTTCAGTTCGGCTGGAAGGAGCGACATTCCCGCTCTCCGCCTGGATGGGCGCCCAGGAGCCTGCGGAGCCCGGCAGAAAAGGGCGGCTCTTTGGCACCAGAGTTTTTGGGCAGACGGGGCTGATGATGAAACTGCACCTTCCCCCCTGCCCATCTCCAGCTCTGTCCCATCCACCTCCCCTCCCTCCCAGCCCCATGGCTCTGGGGGAAGCTGCGCATCCCCACGGAGCTCTGGATCATCAGAGCATGGCCGGGAGCCCGGAGCAGGATGGGTGGGAAGGCAGCAGAGCTGGCAACCTTGGTACATTAGCCAAGACAAATCCCGGATAAATAAGGCGCTGACGCAGGAGTTTGCTGTGCCCCGTTTCGCCCCCGTAGCTGGGGCTAGCGCTCTCCCATTGGTCCAATGCAGCTCGTGCTGCTGGGCCCGTGGCAGGGCTGGAATGCTGCTCCAGGTTTGCTGCTCCCCGCGGCTGCCTGCACCTGCCTTGAGCTCCCAGTTAAGAGATTTCCCGACTGCGATATCTTATTTTACATCGATTTGTGAGGAGGTTCCCCCACGCACCTCTCCCACCCACTGCTGCCTCTGACAGCTTATTTAGAGGGGGCTGGTGCCCCGAGGTAGAATTTGCAAACAAATAACTCTCACCCGACATGACAGCGCGGAACAGGCTGTGACAATCCGCGCCGGCGCTCGCTGATGCGACGGTGACAAGAGGAGTTTTGTGCTCATTAATTTTCCCAACATAAAGACTCCAGCTCTGCCCGGCCCTTGCCGCATGTCACCGGGAACAGGCTCTGCCAGCTCCCTCCCGGCTGCTGTGCAGATGCTGTGACTGGCTGGGAGTGTGGGGCTCTCCTTCCCCCTCCCCAGGGAGCTGTACTGGCTCTGGTGAACACCGGCCTTGTCTCTGCATCTACAGCAGGGTTTTACCCCTGTGTGTGCATTGAGGACATTCATTAGGATGAATCCACCTCTGGTGGAAGAAGGGAGAAGGGAAGGGATGAGGCTGCATTGCCTCTGGTGCTTAGTGCACATCTGAGAGTTACAGCACATGTTGCTCTTTTCTGTGGTCACAGAAACTTCTGCATTAATTTTCCTTATTTTAATCTGAAGTATTTGCAGTTGCCATGAGTTGTCTTCTGCAGCGTGATCTCCATCACCTTGTTCTGATGGCAGTGTGGGGGGTGGCAGCAGAAGAGGAGGAATAAATCCTTCCACCCCTGGAATGGCACTGCTGGCTGGGATTTGTGATGGGAGTGCAGAGGCTGAACTCCCTGGGTCCATGAGGAGCTGAGTGGGGATGGAGGGACACCCCAATGTCATAATTTAATAATTTATCTCTTGTCCGGTCTGTCTGACAATGCATCTGCACACTTAGGACCACTTACCTGATGGAATATCCATTAATTCTGCGACTTCAATCCTTGGGGGACGGAGGAACCCCTTCTTCACCCTTCCCCTCTCTCAAACCACAGCAACCAAAAGCCTCAGGGGCAGCTGCTGAAGGTCCACAGCCCAAACCTGCCTGTCTCCCCCAGAGCAGGTGCTGATGACACCTCTCCTGCTGGGGTGCAAGCGAGCTCCCATTTTTCCTAATTAGTCATGATGTCTTGCCCATCACAGGAATAAATAGCAAGCTTTCCCTGAGGGTGTGAGATGAGAAGCACTATTTATCGTTGCTCTCAGAGGAAGCTGACAACATGTCAGGTGAAATATCAGGAATAATTAAGAAAAATAAGGGTTTTATGTACTTTATTGCACCACCAGCAGGGATGTATTGCCAGCCACTGGTGCATCCTTGTGTGTGCCCCCATCCTTTTCTGGGCTGCACTCCTGTGTTTGTGCAGTGCCTTGTGTCCAGGGCTCAGTCACTGCAGGCCATCCCCACAGGCACCCCGGGCTACCCAGTGCTCCCAGGCTCCAGATTCAGTGGAGCACAGGCACTAGCTCAGTGGTGGCTTCATCCTGCAGTCAGGGTTCCAGCTCTGAGGTGTGCACAAGTTGGGTCACATATGTGTCTCTTACAACTCCTGTTTTCCAGTGAGCTCTTTGTCCAAGAGAGAGAAAGGGAAAACCCCAATAACCTGTGTGTGATTCGGGAATTTGAAGTTTTTTCCTAAATTGTTGACCTCAGAAATTGTTGGCTGAGCCCCCTGAGATGTGCTGTGCCAGGGCTGCAGCCAGGCTCATCCCCTGCCTGGGCTGTGAGCTGGTGGCTGTGCTGAGGAGAACATTCCCTGACTTCCATGTGGAGCTGGGTGACAGATGATGCACAGGGGAAGGGGAGCAGCTCTGGTGACCTAGCTTTCCATCACAGCATTAGCTTTACCCTGGGCTGTTCCTGGATCTGCTCAGGCTGGTGCTGGGCTCCGTGGCCTCCTTGGGAATTCAGTTACAGCTGCGTCCCGCCTATGCTGGGAGATGTGTTTGGTTATGAGGCTGGACAGCTGGGGAGCTCAGGAACTGTATCTCCTCAAACAATGTGAAAATCTGATTACAGCAAGTGTCACTGGGCATCACTTAACTCTTCCTCTGCAGCCCCAGCCTCGCCTGACAGCCATAATAGATCTCTTGGATGCATCCTACGCCGAAATAAAATGCCCAGTCAAAAGCACTTAAAATCCCTCAAGTTTCAGGTTTGTTGATCACATCTTGCTCCCTGGCTTGGGGCTCTTTTGGGGCCACCCAGCCCACACCAAGCCTCATTAGGGGTGTGCAGCCGCATTCCCAGGCAAGGGCAGTGAAATGTGTCTGGTTTTTGGCACTTGGGAGAAGAACCATTATGTGCCACAGTCCTCGTCCCCTCTGGCCATGTGCTCCCAGGGCTCGCTTTCTGAGAGGCTTGTGAAAGGGACCTTTTGTCAGGGGAGTAGAAATCCAACAGCAAACAACTCTCAAATTGGGAAACACTGTTCTTGGGGCACTTATATTTAGCTCTCTTGCAGCACTGTCCCTTCAATTTATCCTTGTGCTTTTGTCCCTTTAACCACGGGCACCAGGGTCTGAAAGAGAAAGATGCCGGCAAGGAACAGCAGCTGCTTCTTGCAGAGGTAAAGGTATTTTTAACACAATGCCCGAGAAAAACGAGCTTGTTTCCTCCACCCTTCAGTCCAAATCAGCCTGTGAAGAGGCTCTAGAGGAAAGAGAAGCCCGTGCATGTCTCTCTACAAAAGCTCGTGGAGACAAAGCCACATACAAAGGCTGGAGAGGTGAGTGAGATACACATGCAGGGCTTTGTCCCAGCTCGGTGGCCTGCTGTGACTCACTGAGAAGCCAAGGTGCTGCCAGGGAGGCAGTAGAGTCATGGACGTTAATTTAAAACATTCAGGGTGGCCAGGATCCCAGCACAGGCAAAGGAGAGGATGAGGGCCGAGTCACAGCGAGCCAGGTCCCTGTCAAACCCAGCCTGTTTTTTGTTCTTTTAAATATTTATGGAGCCCTGCAGCACCTTGTGCTGTGGTCTGCATTCCCTGAGGGTTTGGAATCAGATAAAATGTCCAGAGCAGGGTTTGCATTTCTGTGTGATGCCACTCCAGAGCCTGCCCGTGATGGTTGGTCACTCCCTGCTTTGACTGTCACACTGAAGGGTCCCTCCAGGCCCCCTGGGGACCTGGGCAGGGTGGGGGTGGCTGCTGGGGCCTCTGCTCAACCTGGAGGATCAGGTGTGGGGGGTCAGGGTGTGCAAAGAGTGGGATGTGCAGGAACCACCTTCCCAGTGGAATCCCCCCAGCTCCAGGGATGCTGCTTTGTCCCTCTGCTTCCAGGGACAGACACTGTGCGGGAGCAGCCACCTCACCTCCATGAGCTCCTCTTCACTGCAGCCATGGTGAGCTCTGGGGACACTCCTACAACTCACCAGCCCTGCCAAAGATAAGCTTTTCCCCCACCCTTTCCCTATCTTTAAAACATTTGTTTTTTTTATCAGTAGCTGGCTGGGATCAAATCCAACAAGTCTTGAGTTCAACTGTGCGACCCCTCCACTCACCAAGCAAATCAGCCCAGATAAGATCTGGACTTCTGAAGCCAATTGTAATTTAATACAGCTTAAATTGTAAACATCCAATAGTGGCAAAGGAAATATGATCAAAGTCATTGATTTTTTTGTAGTGACACAGTGTCTTTTTGACTAATTCCTAATAATGAGAAAATTGAAACCTGTTTGCAGATATTAGAAGCCTAAGTGGTCAAGTAAATAATTAGCAAGCTACTCATTTAAGCTCTGAGTATGAAAAACCATTGAGGTCCTTATTTTCAAGTAAAATGCTAAAAGATGCTGAGCATCTTCTTGAAATAAAATGGGGAAAAAATCAGTTCAGGCAGCAGAAGATGGATTTCTGCTGGGAGAGCAGGGTGCTTACTGTAGAGAACAAACAGCTTTTTCCAAACTGCATCAGTACAGCAATGCTCGTTTTCCATTGTGCTCCTTGCATTTCTGGCCCATGGATTAATGCTGGAGTGCTGATGCCTGGCACTGCTTCCAGGGAGGGGCTGAGCTGATGCTGAGCAGTCACACATCCTGGGTGTATCTGACCCTCTGGTGCCAGAGGTATGGGGCAGCACAAGGCTGGGGAAAGCACAGCCCTGACATGTCCCTCCCTATGGAGAACATCCTGGGCAGAGCATATTTGGCCATTTCCAGTAAGGAACACTTTGTAGTTGGATGTTTTTGATACGGGCTGTCTGTGGTGCCATAACAGAGGGGAATTTAGAGCACTGTGAGAGCCCAGCTGACTCCTCTCTCCATCTGGAAAGGGCAAAGTACACCAGGGAAGATGTTTCAAGAAATAGAAGCAATTTGTTCCTGCTTCCCTGTGAGAGGGGACACTCCTGCCTATGCTGAGCATGGCATGTCTCGCTCTGTTCCTTCTCTTTGCTGGAGCAAAGTACCTAACCTGGAAACAGAGGGCACAGGGAATCTATTTGGCTTGTGTAATTCATGGAGTGATGCTCTGTGGTGCTGCACATGCCAGAATTTAGTGGTGTGTGTGTGAATTATGGACTGGAGGGCACAAAAGTGAAGTTTCTGGTTTCTCCAGCAGACAAAATACCTGGCTGATTGCGGGCCCTGCAAAGCCTTGGAGCCTTTCAGAGCTGTGCTTCCCTGCCAGGCATGTTCGGTGGGATGCTTGCCAACCCCCTGTGGAGACAACATTCAGGTTTGTCTGGATTTCCACGGGCTTTCAGGTTTCAGGATTTCAGCTGGATGTCTCAGCTGCCGTTCCAAGTGCAGAAACAGGGTGGCCAAAAAATCAGGATGCAGCAGCTAATGGTGCTGGTCACGGCGGAGCGGCGCTGCCGCCGAGGGCACGAAGCCACCGATTATTGTTCAGGCCAGGCCCGGGCTCACAGTGGATGTCCTCAAAACAGCCGCACTCTTCCCCGGCCCTTCAGCCGGGAATGAAAAGTCTTTCATGTTCTGTGGAGGCAGAGAGCACAATTTAAGCTGACCTGACTCCGGCTGGTATTCGAAAGGTCACTTTGAGTACGGCGCTATCTGAGCCCATCGATTTTAAAAAAAAAAAAAAAAAAAAAAAAAAAAAAAAAAAAAAAAAAAAAAAAAAAAAAAAAAAGAGCCCCAGCGCTGTATGGAGCGGGCAAGCGGGGGAGAGGAAGCGAAAATAGCTAGCTCTGGCAACAGTCATTGTCTAAAACCAACAAAGAGGCACTAAAAGGCTCCCCGCCCGCCGCCGTCAATAGCCGCGGCCAGGCCGAGGGCTGGAGCCGAGCCCCGGCCAGAGCCTCTGCCCGGCCCCGCCGAGGGTGGACATGGGCAGGGGATGGGCTGAGAGGGAGGACTGGGACTGTAATTCTGCCTCAGGGAGCTGGAAAGGGGCTCAGCCTGGAGAAAAGGAGGCTCAGGGGGACCTTGTGGCTCTGCACAGCTCCCTGACAGGAGGGGACAGCCAGGGGAGTTGGGCTCTGCTGCCAGGGAACAGGGACAAGAGGAGAGAGAATGGCCTCAGGCTGGGCCACAGGAGCCTCAGATTGGACACCAGGAGAAATTTCTTCATGGAAAGGGTGGTCAGGCCTTGGCAGGGGCTGCCTAGGGAGGTTTGGAGTCCCCATCCCTGGAGGTGTCCAAGGAAGGACTGGAGGTGACACTCAGTGCTTTGGGCTAGTGACAAGGTGGGCATCGGGCACAGCTGGGACTCGACGTTCCTGGAGGGCTTTTCCATCCTCAGTGATCCTGGGATTCCCTGGAGAGGGCACAGAAGGCTTGGCAGCTCCCTCCTGGTGGGGAGGGCAGGTGTTCAGACAGACCCAAACGGAGTCTGAGGGACCAGCCATGGCTGAATCATTGCCTTGAAAGCATCCGAGGCCAGGAAAGAAACGATTTGCCCTGAAGAGCTCAGCCCACTGTCAGCTGCTTTGTGAGCATTAGTGAATAATAAGGAGCGAGAGCAGCATTAGCCCTGGGTCCATGCAGTCATCTGTCACGTAACAAGGGAAGTATTGGCACACTGTCATGTTTCAAAGAGTGCTGATCAATGGGTTTGAAAAAACAAACTCTGCAGCCTGGCCCATGTGTGCCTGTGTGTGCCTGGCTGGGTGGTGGGGGGCTGGCAGTGCCAAGGCAGCTCCTGCCCACCCAGCCACCCTCCAGCTGGGCAGGACACAGCCCCTCTGGTCTGCCTGGCTGCTCATGAGTGGGGAAGGGGGCAGTGGTGGAGACCCAGGTGTTGTCTTAATTTCTGTGGGGCTGAACACATGGGTCCCCAGCTCAGTGCCCTATGAAACAGGGACAGTGACATCTCAGAGGTGCTCTGGGGTGGTGAGGGGACATCAGAGTCAAGGACTGTCCTGCTGCTCCAGTCTGGGTAGGGGCTGAGTGCTGAAAGTGAGAGAAGCCACACAGCTGCCATGCTCTGCCTGTCTCTCCATCATCAATTGCAGTGTGCAGCCATGGATGTTTCTGTGGCCAAGAGGGAAAAGGGAACACTCAAGCTTCTGATAGCAGGGAAAAAGAGGATTTTGCCGTGGTCCGTGGTGAGCAAAGGTGGAGGCAGCATCTCCTGATCTGGCTGCCTGAGGGAAGAACAATGAAAGAGAAGAGGAGGCTCTTCCAGAGAGCTCACACTGATAGGTGTTTGGGAAAGTGGTATTTTCCTATTGACTCAGAGGGGGAGAGGACAAATGGATTGAGGGATGGGAACCCCTCTGCTCCAGACACAAGCCCAGAGGATGCAACCAAGGAGGCAGAGCTTTGCACCAGCAGGAAGGCGCTCAGCAGAATCCCTTAATGGATTTATTCCTTCAATTTCCCTCAGCTCTTCCAGGCTTTGGATATAAGCAAGGAAAGCAAGTTTAGGCACAGATTATAAAAGTGATGGATCTACAGGAATAGGCGAGGTTTGAAGGGCTGAAATTTACTGCGAAGCCTGGCCCAGAAATGACCCTCTTCCTCCTCCTCGACATTTTTTGTCTCTTGTGCAGAAAAATGCAGCTGGTCAGTGTGACAAGTGGAAACTGGAGCTTTGTCATTGCTGTGCGAGGCTGGAACAATGATGTATGGCTAGCGATAGATCATGTTGGGTTTCCGGAGAGCAGCGAAGACGAAGGCATGAGACTAATTCATGATGCATGAACACATTGATCTTCCTGGCTCTGGAAATACAATGTAATGAACCCCCGCTAA
Organism: Zosterops lateralis; assembly: GCF_965231275.1. Taxonomy (NCBI): domain Eukaryota; kingdom Metazoa; phylum Chordata; class Aves; order Passeriformes; family Zosteropidae; genus Zosterops; species Zosterops lateralis. The sequence continues at coordinate 694,226 of NC_139785.1, read as the reverse complement.
CAGATCATTTTTGTGCCACTGCACTTCACTAATATCTAATGATTTCACCTTGCTCTGAGATAAAATATAATTGTATGGGAGTTCCAGCTTTGTTCTTTAATACTCGCATAGAGTTAACGAATTATGTTTTCCTCTGTAGCTGTCGGCAAGTTGAGACAAGCTTACAAAAGCCCCACAATTACCAGGCTAAGATGCATGTTTAAAACCTCGTGTACGTGTGTGTGTGGTGTGTTTATATAGAATGGCTCCATGCACGGAGCCTGGTATGCTGCTGGGAACTGAACAGGGGAGGAAGGGCACAGAGGATGATGAGCAGAGGGTGGCTGTGCTCAGAGACTTCTGGGTCTCATCAGTCCAGCTCAGGGAATGGCAGGAGCTTTGCAATGGCAACCTGCAAATGCTGCTGTCTGCAGCACCCTGGTTGGTGGCCGGCAAGCCCAGCAATCCCATTGGAAAGCAAAGCTCTCATTTTATCTCCCGAAGACCATTTGGAGATCAGCCTGCCCTTGTCTGCCCTCCCAAATCCCCAGTCAGGCAAAGCCCTTTGCTTAAGAAGATGTTTGGAGTCCTTTAGTGAGCACCCCTGTGATATCTTTGCACTTCACCTCAGGAGAGGAGCACACTGAGATTTTCCCTTCTTGTTGTGTATCTGTAGCAGCCACTGTCTTTCTCCCCAGCCTGTGCTGATGCCCACAGCCTGTCTCTGGTGATGAACAAGAAGGATGCACCTCAGTGAGGAGGAGGGCAGCCGGAAAGGAGAGGATAGATCAGCACTGAGTCCCAACAGAACCTCCTTGTTTTGGTTTGAGGGGCTGGTGACCCTGGTGTGTGTCCTGGAGCAGCACCACAAATGCTCCTGGGCTGTCAGCTTTGGCCAGCAGTGTGCCACGGCCAGCTTCCTCTTCCTCTAACCCTCCAGCAGTGTTTGTCTGCTGAGATGAGCAGCTTTTCTGGGGCAGGAGTGGTAAACTTCTGTTTGCTGCCCAGCACCTGCTGCAGCTGGGTCCCAGCCCTGGCTGAGCCTTTGGAGCTCTCTCCTCATGCCAGGAATGAGCCGGAGCACAGATGGGAGCTGAAGGTGAAGATGTTTGAGAATTCTTCAAAGCAAGCTCGGCTGGTACAAAAGGAGTCAGTGAAAACCTAACTGCTCCTGACAGGGAGAGCTGCAGTAATGCTGAACCTCATTTGAAATTCCCTCTAGGCTAAGTAAGGCTCTTCCTTTCATGTGTGGTGTTTGGATCCCTTATGGGAGACCTTTCCTCCGCACTGTGCTCAGGTATGTGTGGTGTTGACAGATGATTAAGATGTGAAGTCTCTGAAATCAGAGAAATGGCCCTAGTTTTGCATTGTGTGCTCAGGTGTTTATTCACATCGGTGTAATCATCTCAGCCTCACTTTTTGGCTCAGGCCCAGCTGCCTCTTGCAGGAGTGAGGTGCCAGAAGGAAAACCAGTCCTTTCCTGGTAGTGTGTTTATAATGGATGGTCTCACTGGATTTGCTGGTGTCCTTAGATGTCGCTTTATGAGGCTCACTTTGTGCAGATGAGGAGCAGAGTGTTTTAGCAGACTCAATCCCTGTCCTGTGATTTGGGGAACTAGTGATTGCTGCTTCTGCACCTTTTGCATGTTTCCAAACCCCAGGGTCAAACAGCACCACTGGGATGGAGTTGGGTTTTTGGGAATTTAGGTGAGGCAGACAACACCCATGAGACATCATGTGGTGGGGAAGATGTTGAGGAAGATGGCCTTTGATGGGATCAAAAGGGGGGACTTTTTTTTTCTCCCAGCAGTTTATATAAAACAAACAAACAAAAAACCCCAACTAATTTGCTGTGGTGCCTGTCTGGAGCATGGGGCTGGGCTGGTACTGCCAGAGTGACCCTGGCTGCTCCTAGCAGATGCTGACACTGAAACCTGTGTGCTGGGAAGGTGAGTGGAGCTGACCCCAGCTCTGCTGTAAGACACAGGCTGAGTTCATGAGTGGACTGTGCTGAACCAGTGTCAGTGGTGCTGGAGCCCTCCTCACACTGGGCTGTGGCTTCCCTGGCACTTATTTTGATGTCTTCCTTCTTCCCCTCCCTGTGATCTCAGTGTCTTGACTTTTCCAGGCACTTTTCTCCTATAAGAATATTAAACACACTTAAAAAACACTTAAATGCTAATGTGAAACCTGAAAAGAGGATGTCAAATGCACGAGGCACTCTGAAGACATGATGTCTCTGTAGAAGGGTTTGACCCCAGTAATCTAATTTGCTTTACATTTAAAATGATACTTCATTCTCCTATTATAAGGCTCTGTGTCATTGGCTCATAAAGATTACCATTTCTTGTCTTCCAATTGTAATAAATCCCATTCAAGCACCCTCTTGATTTGAAATTTGTCACGACAACATGCAGAGGGCACAGTTCCTGCTTTTTATGGCGCGGGTGCATTAGAGACTCATCTGCAGGAAGGATGATGCAAGAGCATAAAATGTTTTGTCCCTTTCCTTTCTCAATTAGATACGTGTTTTAAAAATATATTAAAAATCTGAATTATAGCTTACTCCTCATTCTCCAGCAGTAAAAAGGTTGGGCTGGCAGGGGAGCCAGGCTGGCTGGATTGGCCCTGCCTTAGCCTTACGCTGGGGAATAATCTTGCTCCTTTAAAACCATCTGAAAATATTTCATCTTGTTTCAGCAGACTAGGGAGCTTTAACCTTTCTGGTGGTGCTTGTTGGAGATGAGAGGAAAGTGAGTGTTTGGAGCCCACACCTTATCAGGCACTAAATGCTACAATTGTAGCAGCTCCTTGTGCCAAAACACAAGGCTGGATCTGGGGCAAAAATCAGACTTTTGGATAAACTCAGGTGTCCCAGGGCTGGAAACACCCCTGCTCCATATCAGGGGGAGTCAGAGCAGTGTCTCCTACCCCGGCTTGGTGTGAGCAGAGCTGGAGCCAGCCCACTCCTCCTTAGGGCTGGGACAGCAACACATCAGCCATCAGCGCCATGGAAATGTTCTCTTTTTTGGGAGGTCTTGAATAAATCCATGCAGGAGACTTTGCTCAGGGAGAACTTTTATACATTTAGTATCTGTTGTTCCTTAGGGTTTGGTGGTTTTTTTTCTTTTTAACAAAGGTTTTAGTTGAGCAAAGAATCCCATCTGTATGGCTTTTTTATTAAAAGATAAAAAGCTGGAGTTCACAGGAGTTAGCATTAAGTCACAGTCCGCAGCAATCCGAGGTACTCGCTGGCTGGGGACTCTCTCTGTTTATTTCAAATACCCCTTTATCATCCTGTTGAAAGAGCCCTGTGCTCTGTAAAGCTCAGCCAATTGAAAAAAGAATCAGATAATGAAGACTGATGCTGCACTGATGACAGCCCCTCAGATCTTCAATAGGATTGCTCCAAAATCAAAAGACTTTTGCGTTTTATTGTCACACTCGTGGCTCAAAAATAATTAAATGGAATCTTTTAGCTCTAGAAACAAAAATGAAAATTTGAAAACAGCCTCCCACACCTGCAGGAAAGGAGCTAATGGGACTATCCAGTAGGTATTGGGCTGGATTCTGTGTGAATTTGCAGATTCTATGTGAAAATCTGGTGATTGCAGCAGGTGCCCCAGCACATGAGTGGGACAGAGGTGACACCACTGCTCTGGGTACCAGGACTGGCCACCAACCCCCAGAGCTCCCAGCCCTGATGGAGCTGGACAACCCCATGTTCCCTTTGTCCTTGGCACAGCTTCCATTTTACCTCTGGAAACTTTGGACAAATTTGTTGCTCATTGCAGTGGAAGGCAGATAAATAAAATATATTGGGAGAGATTTGTGCTGTAACTAAACCCTGAATTTATAGAGGGAGAGCGTGGCCAATGACAACTTTGTCACAGCACATGAAAGCCTGGAAATTAGGCTGTGTACTTTTACCTGATCTTTAAAGAGGCATCTCCAGAGTCCCCAGGCTGGGGACAAGTTTGAGGAGATGCTCTGTGTCCCACCGGGGGGTCCCACAGGAGGAGGGGACACGGCACACCCGGTGAGCACTGAGATGGAATTCAGGCGAGGCATTAAATCCAAAATGCTATAACTTGATTATTTCGTCTGCAGACTCCTTTTGACAAAACTCCTCCATTTTCAAAGAGTTACACAGGATTTCGCCCTGTGCCGCTTTCATGTGAATTGTGTGGCTAAAGTTCCATGCAGCTCTTTGAAAATTTCAGAGCCGGCGCTTTCCCCAAGATCGACAACTGTTTTATTTCTCTTGACAGAAAATGGTGAGAGAACAAACACTGCCAGGTGTGGGGGAAGAGGTTTGGTCGTGGTCTCTGCAGCACCTTTAATGTGAGGCTCAAAGAGCAACACAGGAATGGTAACTCCTGCTGTACCTGGACGAGTTCTGGATTGCCCCTTTCTAGGGGGGAAAACTTGGGTGGCTTTGGATTCTTTTTCCCTTCTTACACGGGTGTAGGGAACAGGACCTTGGCTCCCTTTGTTCCTCTGTGAAACCAAGGAAATGGAACTAATTGATCAATGGTTTTGTAATTCCACCCAAAAACAGCTTCTACCATAAATTCTTCCACAGTGGATTAGTGTTTGTTATTTGTAATTAGCCACCCCTTGGGTGATGTTGTGTCCTCTAAGACTGTTCCCAATGGTGGCAGTGGCAGGACTGGCACCAGTTTGCACCAGGATTGCTCCAATCGCTGGCCCAGTGTATTGACAGCAGCTGCAGCTCATCCATGGATCTGAGGCTTCATCCTGCTTCCAAATGCCACTCCAAGCATGTCCAAGCCACTGTCCTGTGCTGTGCCACAGGGGGATACAGCACAAATCGCCTTTATCCTTCTCCTGCCTTTCTCTCCGTGTCTGAAACTGTGGGGCTTGGCTCTGTCTCTGGAATTATACCACAGATTGGAATTCTCATTTTTAAGTTAATTTCTGCTCTGATTTAAAGGCTGAATTAACAAACAATGGCTTATTTGGTTTAAAATGCAAAAACACCATCTGGTCTTTGAGATGTGCTAAACCACAGTGGGGGGAGCCAGAATGACACATGGGAAGGGTCTCCAAGTGGCACGGATGAGGCTCCCAGGAGGAATTCCTGCTGCTCTTTACCCATGTCAAGGCAAGGAAAGCTGATCTCTGGTGTGGGCATCACTACAGCTGTAGCTGGTGGCTGGGGACAGCTCAATTTCAGGGGGTGCAGCACTTCAGCACTCACTGCCAGCAGCTCAGAGCAGCGTCCTGGCCCCTCTCCTCTGTCCCTGGCCCCTCTCTTCACCCTGATCCAAAGTTCTGGAGTGGCATCCACAAGCTTTGCTGGCCCTTTGATTTTCCCTGGGCCACGGCTTTCCCTGGGCCTTGCTTCAGAGCTGGCATGGAGCTTCCCAGCATCTCTAGCACAAAAGAGTCTCAGAAGTGAGTGCCCACTCAGCCAGCAGGGCTCAGGGAGTGACCTCATACTGTAACACCCTCGATTACACCCCCCATGCTCAGGGGTCAGCTCAGTCTCTGTGGTCCTTTATGCCCGAGCCCCTGTGCCCGCGCTCCCACTGCCACTCCCGGCTCTGTGTTGTCCCTGCCTGCTGGTGATTTGATTTAATACAGCTTTCAATCACTGCCAACGGGCCTCACGCTGCTGCAGCATCACTGCTAAACACTCTGTGACAAATAATCTGAGGCTAAGCTTCCAGGACAGAGGAAATCGCTTTCCTCTTGAAATTAAAGTTGATGCATAATGGAAGGCACTAAGATGTCTCCAGCAGGAACATCACCAGTTTGAGTCCAGCCTGAGTCCCCCTCCGTCTGCTGAACAAGATGCGGGAGGTGAGGGAAGTCATTTCCTAGAGTTCAGGATTTGCAATTTGCATTCTATAATCTCCCGGCCGTTTACCAGCAGATAATTTGTCATGGTTTGCTTTAGCTGTTGTGATATTGATATTTATTATGCAAATTGTATTTCCTACTACTTATTGTCCTCACCCTCAGAATGCTCGAATTATTATAAACCTGTTTAGTTAATACGGGTTGTGTCTCAATTGATGCCTGAACCACAGCAGGTCGCAATGTGTGATATCCTGCAGGGGGGCTGCACTGTGAAATTAGGGACAGGTACACAGGATACCTGAATGTGGGATGGCACAGCTGCTCTGCTGTCTTTAGTGGGGCTGGAGTCCTCCTGGAGAGGAGGGAATTTGGGGTCCAATCACAAGACAAGCGCTTTCTCACTAACTGGGGTGAAGCTGGCTTAGTTACGGAATTGTAATAGCTATTGTGCCCCAAAACTCTGCTTGTTGAGCAGGAAACAGATGTTTGGCATGGCTATGGAGCAGAAAGGCTTGTCATCGTGGGAGACAGAGAGTGGCATGGAGAGGCGGGGATACAGGGAGGGGTGATGCCCCAAACCAAGACCCAGGCAGCAGCATTTTGGGTTTTCTTGGGTATGAAACCAGCTTGGTTTCACATTCCAAAGGGTGAAAGCTCTCTCTAGCCCCACAGTGTGACTCAGTGCTTGCCCCAGGCAGTTTTAACCTCAAGCTTGGCAGAAACTGGGATGATAAAGTCGAACTGACGATTCACCTGCCTCAGGTTAACTTGGAATAACCTAATTAATAAGGTTGGGAATATTTGACATCCTCTGCGTTTGCTCCATTAACGCTTGCATGGACCCACTGTGAGCGATTCTATGGTTCCATTCCTGATGCCGTGGGTGGGGGGAAAGCTTGTATCCTTCCCGGGCGGGACGAATCCCCCGGTGACCCCGGCCGCTCCGTTTGCTGTGTGTTACGATACAGCTGAGCACTCAGGGGAACGGCAGGGGGCAATTCCTGGGCTTTACTTGTTAATTTCCTCCGTTTAAATCACCCCGTTGCGGGGGTGAAAAATCCGCAGAAAAGGTGGATTGGTTGCCGGGTCGCGGTTTCCGAGCCCCGATCGCCGCCGTCGGGAGGCTCGTAGGCTCCGGCCCCTCCGCTGCCCCGGAGCCGCCGAGGCTCAACACCGCCTCCAGCGGCGCGGGGCCCGCCCGGGCGGGCGGCGGGACCGGCACCGGGGACATCACTGCGGGGACACGATCCCGCCAGAAGGATGCACGGGGGCAGAGAGGGGGCACAGTCCCTGGGGGAAGCCACACGCTGCTGAACGCGGGGATGCTGAGGGAGATACTCCCGGGACGGAGAGCGCTGGCGGGGGTGCACCGCGGGAGGAGGGATGCTTTGGGGGGGTGGGAGGGGGACACACAGGACTCTGGAAAAGAGGGGAGGCTGGGAACGGGGTGAAAGCTGCGGGTCGGGCGCGGCGGTGCACGGCTCGGCGGCGGCGCGGGGCACGGCCCCGCCATGGCGCTGCCCGCCCGCCCGGGGGTCGGACCCGCCGTGCTCGGTCCCGCCCGCGCTCCCCGGCCCGCGCGGGGCGGTGCGCGGGGCGTGTCGCCGTGTCCCCGCCCCGTGACGCGCCATCTCCCGCGGGCGGTGCGCGGCGGTGGCAGAGCGAGGCAGGTGCCGGCGATGGCGGGTCGCGCCCAGCACAGCGGCCCCGCGGGCAGCGGCGCCCCGGGGCTCCTCCCGCTGCTGCTGCTGCTCCTCTCCGCCGCCGCCATCATCCCCAGAGGTAGGAAGGATGGCGGACGGGCGGCACCGGGGCGAGCGGCGGGGGGATGGGGGTGTTGGCGCTCGGGCATCGCGACAGCGCTCGGGTTAGCCCCGGTTGCGGCGGGTCCGGGGCGAGCCCGCCCGCCCTGCATGGCCCCGGGCCGTGCCCGGAGTGTGCGGCGGTCCCGGGGAAGCGCCCCCGGCGGCGGCGGCGGGCGGGCTCACCCGCGCGTGGCGCGGACAGCCGCTGTTGGTTTCCATGGAAGCGGCTTCTCCCGCTGCCCGGGGGGTCATCAGCGGCCCCGCAATTAAAAACTAATTGCTTTGCGCGCCCCCTCTATCCCCCCGCTCTCCGCCCCCCCGGTGTTTGCGGCGGCGCGAGGATGCTGCACCCCTGCGGGAGCGGGGAACCTGTTGGAATCTGAGTGGAACTTGAGCGAGGCTTCGCTCTCGCTCTTCCTCTCCCTCTTCCTCCCCCTCCCTTCCCTCCCCTCCCCTCTCCTCTCTCTCTCTTTCCTCTGCTCTCTCCCCCGATGCCCCCTGCCGCAGCCGCGCCCCCCGCCCAGCCTGGCGCGTTCGGGGCGGTCGCCCGGCTTGGGCGCTGAGGCTGGAGCGGGCGCTAATTAACTGAGGCTAACGAGGCCCCCCGAGCGGGGCCGGTTGGGTCCCCTCCGCAGCACCCTCGGGGTGCCGTGTCTCCGGTGCGTTGCACGAGCCGCCCTGACAGCCTGGCATCGCTCCCCGCCGAGCCCGGCAGCCGCAACAGCGACCTGCGCTCGTGTCCGATGGCTTCGGTTCGAGCATCCCCCGTTAAAGCCGTTCACGTTTCCAGTATGTCCGTGAGGCGGCACGGGGCCACACGGCCGCAGGAGCGGGTGCTGTGTCCGGGATGTTTGGGAAGAACAAGAGGCCATTGAGCGATCTGTTGAATCCCGCTCGTAGGAAAGGGGGGACGAAGGGGCCGCCAGCCCGGCGAACAAAGAGCTTTATTCACAGCCCGTGAACATGTCCATGCCTTCCCTGCTCTTCCCGGGCGGCCTTTTTGGTGGAATGGTGGTGAGGGGGGAGCGCCGGGGTCGTTCTCAGCTTGTTCTCGGTGTGCCCGGGGCCGGCGCTGGTGCCCTCCCGCCGGCTCCGACAAGGGCTGCGCTTCGCAGCTGTGCTCGGTTGCGCTGGGCAGCCCCGAAGGGCGGCTCTGCCCCGATCCCGGCGCTCCGCAGTCCCGAGCCCATTTCCGGGGAGCCGGAGCGATGGAAAGGAGCCACCGCGGCCGCTCTTAGCGCTGCGAGCCGGGAAAGCGCTCCGCTCCGGCTCCCCCGCGCCCGGGGTTCCTGCGGTCCGTGTGTTGTAGCTTCTCAGATGTCTCGTCACAAGATGCTGTTTGTGTGTTTGGTGTTTTTCGCTGCCTGGTGAGTCTCCCGGCGCTGTGACCTGAGGACCCTGCTACTGAGAGACGTCCAGATTGGAAATACGAGCCCTGCTCTAGGACAGCCGCGTTCATCCTTTGTTTTGCTGTCTTGCTCACTTCAAATTCTCTAAGAGCAGTTTTTAACTGGAGGCCAGTGTGATCGCCCGGCAGGCTCAGACTGTTCCCCGCTGCCCAGCCAACGGGTGGAACTGTGATTTGGGATCACAGAGCTGCTGAAGGGAAACAAAAGCAGGGCTGGATGCTGGCTCACAGTGGCTGTGTGTGACCCGTGCCCCGGTGTGAGCTGGGGTTATGGTGCTTTAGTGGAAGACAGATATTTTGTGGTTGTGGTGCTGTATTGTGAATTGTGGGATAAAATCCCAGACTGTCTGCATTTAGGCAAAAATTTCTTACAGTTGAGGACCTTTTTTTCCTTTTTTTCCCCTCCCATTCCCTCTCTTTTCCAAGCTATCAGTGTTAGCTTCAGTGTTCTGTGAAGAGAGAATCAGTGTGTGGCAGCAGCGTCAGCACTGAGCGCAGAATGCTGCCGTTGTGTCTCCCGCACAGTTGCCACCCGAGGCACAGCGGTGCCAGCGCTGTGTCACCGCCGTGGTGGCACCCCCTGATACAGAGTGAGGCTGAGGGCTCTGCTGCCTCCTTTCACAGAGCCGACTGGAACAGCAATAGGCAGCAGTGAGACTTGGTTAGAGCTGATCCGCCAGCCTGGGATGAGCCTGTGCTGTCGGGTGGATCCGTGCATTTCTGTGGTTCCTCTCCAGCTGCTCCCAATACTTTGCAGTTGATGGAGCTCCCACTGCCCCTCTGAGCAGGGCGAGGGCTGAGGAGCACTCTCGGCTCACTCTGAGGCGCTTGGGCAGCGCCAGGCTGGAACTCAGAGTCTGTGTGCACTGGCACTCAGCACTTCAGGGAGAACAACTTCCCAGCAGAAGCCACAGGAGGTGTTTGGAGATGGCGCTGGCATGGAGCTGTGACCTGGCCGTGGCATGGAGCTGCGAGGGGCTGGCTGGGGGTGGCTGTGGCTGCAGGCTCCGTGTCTGCTGACATCGGACCGGCCTGCGAGAAGCCCCCCGTGGAGGCAGGGAGCGCTCCCAGCGCGACTGCACTAAGCCAGGCTCCTTTGTAAACACGGAGTGAGTTTCCAAGGAGCCTTTGCATGCAGGCGAGGCGAGTCTGCTTGTCCCTGGCCTTCAGCAGCACACTACGCTCTGCATGCGACACAAACACCGGCGGGGAAGGGGCTGGGGAATAAAGTGATCCATCTGGGTTGCAGCTTGGGCTCATTTGTCTTGTGTGTAGGCAGTCGAGCCCAGGTTTATAAGCATGACAATCTGCTTTGAAACCACTGCCAAGGAGGCTCCTGAGGATGGGAAGACGAGGAGATGGCTGTGCTCCGTGCGTGCTCGGCTCTGAGGAGGGGGCGGCTGTCAGCACCTTCTGCAGGACAGGATGGACATTCCTGGGGTGGATGCCACTGGGATGGGCACTGCCAGGATGGGCACTGCTGGGATCCCCCTGGCACAGGTGGCTGCTGTTGGTGACAGGAGGCTGGAGAGGAGCTGCTGCCCCGGGGACCCCCAGCCATATCAGCGGCCGTTCTGCTGATGCTGCACTGCTGTCGCCTTTGTTTGCCCTGCACTGTCTTTCCTGGTGTGTAAATAAAGAAGGCTTTGTAATCAAACAGCGCTGGCTCCTCGGCTGGACACTTGGCAAGCCTTCCCCTGGCCCTGCCAGGACCGGTGGGGCCATGTCTGTGCCATCGGTGAGCTCTCTGCCCTATTGCTCGGTGGAAAATGGGTCAGCTCCTTAACCCTGCATCTGCCTGAGGCCACCCGGAGTAAAACCTGTGTTCCAGCCAGGATACACCCTCTGTTTGAATGGACCATCCAAGCACTCCTCAGAACACATTTGCTGGTAAAAAGCAAACCCACCTTCCTGCATGTAGGCAGAGTTTTCTGGATGTTTCTCTTGAATGGCTGTTTTTCTAGGGATTCTTGTCAGACTTTGTATAGGGGTTTTGACAACCTGTTCCTCTTCTGGGTTTTGGTAGCAGTTGGTGGTACTTCTGTCAGGAAAGCAGGGGCTCCTTCTTGTATCCAAACATTTCAGCTCCTGTCTGCAGCTCCAGATCTGAGCAGGCACCAGGAGTGGAGCGTGAGGCTGCAGCCTTCCCTGGAGCTGAGCCAGGAAGTGAATACTTAACACAGTGGTTTGAGAGCACAAGCAAAGCTGGACACGCAGCCAGTGTATACTGAGAAACTGGATGCTATGTGTTTAAAAAAATAATTTGTGCTTGTTCCTCTGGGGGACTTTGTGAGGTGCAAACCCACCGGCGCTAAATAAAGGGACGCTGTGGAAACCTGCCATAAAGGAGAGACCCTAGGTGGAATGTTGTAATTAGGAGTGGTATGTACTTGTTTAAGTTCCATAAATCAGTCTCCTTCCCAGGATGTAATTGCACGCTGCAGAGAGCAGCTGCTGCTGCGGTTCCTGGGGAGCTCCACCACAAATGCTTTGAAGGTCACCCAGTGTGGGCTCAGGCGCTTCAGGGCAGCGTGCTTGGGAAAAGGGTGGGTTTGGATGTGTGGCAGGCGAGTTGGAAGAGAAGTTGCACGAGGCTTTGCTCTCAGCTCCAGTGATTGGAACACAGTGGGCTGAGGGCTGGGGTGCACACAGTGCCCAGCCCTGCCTCGCCGAGATCAGCCAGCGTTTGTGGTTCAGCCACGGGCTGGATTTAGTTATTCCAGTGTTTAATTTGCAAGGGCAGGGTGAGCCCCAGCTGTGATACTGTGGCTGCAGGCGACTCCTCTGATGGCCCTGCCCATGTGTGTGACCACCACCCACCTGCTGTCAGCCTTTTTTGCTGTGAAAACAGTTTTTCTTCTTCCCGGTGTCCTTGTTACCTGTTGAACCTCTAGGTTTGCCTGCTTTGTTGCACATCAGGCTCTTGCATCTTGAGTCGGGTGTTGGGGAGCCCCACAAACCACTGTGTGCTGCTGGATGAGGCTCTGAAAACCTGAGTTTTGTGTCAAGTCTTTTTCACCCATTCCAAATTCCAGCAAGGAATACAAATCCATAAGGAGATTTGGTTCTCAGGGTTTCTCGGAGCCATTGCTGAGCCCACACCACATGCTCACCCGCAGTATGGGGCTGGTGGCTGCTTGCATTTAAAATGCTTGGGTGGGTTGTACCAGGGACATTTGCTGCCCTCCACTCCTGGTTATTTTAGACCAACAATGTCCCTTTGTGGGGTTGAGCTGGCTATTTTTACCCTGTGGTGTGGTTTTAGTTTACTGTGTTCTTCTGTAGTTTAAAAACTTGAGCATTACAAAGACTCTGCCCTTACCAAATTCTCAAGGTGAATCAGTAGAATATTTGATACCCCATTAAGTTCCAGTCTGAAGGATCAAAGAGATATTTAGGCACATCTCTATGCTCAGATACAAAACTTTTGTGGGCTGTAGCTTAAGTGGAAAATGTCTTTAGTTTTGCTTTTTTAGGTACTTTTTTTGTCCCTGGAAGTGCTGGCAGCTCCTTCTTGTTGTCGATTTGCTGACAGTCTCACGTGCAGGTGCTGCCTCCTGGCAGGTCTGTGGTGGGTTTGCTTTGGTCCCGTCTGTGTTTGTGGGTCCCATCTGAATGTCACAGCCCAGTTCCCCCTCCTCTCTTAGTGGCAATTCCAGTCAGGTGCCAGCACTGGAGGGGGAATAGTCTCTTGACAGTAAATGACTGCCAGTATTTTTTAAAGCCCAGGTGTGCATTTGGCAGTGGGGAAAAAGTTGTGTTAGAAACTCTCCTCCTCTGCCAATCCTAGCTGTGAAGTTTGCCCTGAGCAGTTATGCTCCTGGCTTGAGCCTTCCCTAGGAAATGTCCCGTTTTCTGGAGCCCTTGGCTGAGCAGTGGCAGCCGTGGGGAATGAGATCTCTACCTGCAGGTTATGGAGGTGCCAACAAGCCATCAGAGCCAAGGCTGCCTACAGGGTCACCTCCTTAAGTTGTGCTCAGACTTGAAGAGTTGGGTGTATAAACCCCTGGGTTCAGGTTACGTCTGGAATAAACTGCTCTGATCTCGTAGTGTCCTCTTTTAGCAGTTAGTGAGTGCCTGAATGTGATTTATGATCTCCTCCAAGGTCTGCTTCCAGAATGGAAATGACATTGCATTCCCCATGTCGTCAGCAGGGCTCGAGCTGGTGGCTCTGACTGGCCCTCTGCAGTGGAGGCCTTCCCTTCACAGAGGTACACTTGGGTGCTAATCCCAAATGTGATGACTCTTGGACCTGAGAGATCTCAACATCTGGTACAGAAACAGACCTTTTTGTTAGAGCAGTAGTGCTGTTTATAGAGATGAATTTTTCATGGACAGCATGAGACCGTACTGGGGCTTGGCAAGCTCCAGCAAGGCTGGTCTGGGATCATTCTGGCCTGCCTGTTCTGGTCTGGGAGCGCTGGTGCTGTGGGTGGGGGTCCAGTGGGGTCTTGGGGACCACTGGCGTGTGTGACACCTCATCTGCAGGGTGGGAGCATCCCAGACCCTCACTCCTGTCCAGCTCTTGCAGTGTCTATCTCCTCTCCAAAGTGTGACAGGAAGAGAGAAATAGGAAGCAGCAAAGTGACATTCCCTCCCTCCCCTTCTCCCCCCATGCAGCAATAGAAATACGAGTCTGAGTCTGCAGCGTCAAAAGAGAGATCAGAGTAATCGGATCAAGCATGAGGAACTGCTTGTTGCCGCTTCCCTGTTTTTAAATGAGGCTGCCTGGCAGCTTCCCTGGCAGAGCACTTTCAACATTACTCGTGTTCAGCTTGGAGCTGGGGTTGCAGCAAAGTCGGGCTCTGTGAAAACTGGGCTGGAAAGGGAACTTCCTGCGTAGCCTCTGGGCTAACACACAGAAATAAAGGCTCCCTGTGCCCCCACGGCCCTGGTTTTGTAGCTAAGCAGAGGCACATCTGTCCCTAATTCTGCAGAGAGAGCGCTCTCACTTCATACGTTTATCACAGTGATGCTGCTCTGGGATGTGCTCCGTGATGCCAATACATGCCTGACCTCAGAAAAGCATGGTGACTTTCTCCAAAGCCATTCCTACCTCACTGCCCTGGTGTGGCACGGGGTAACTCTGGGCAGCAGCTGCTCTTCATCTGTGGAGAGGTGTTGAAATGGTCCAGCTGAGTCAAACCAGGGGGGAGAGCTGCTGGCTCAGCTGCAAAAGGCTGCTCTTCATGCAGTGCCTCTGTGCTGGCTGGGTGCAAGTGTCCATCCATCCATCTACCTACCCACCCCCCAGCCCTTAATGCTGGCAGTGCTCCAGAGGATCTGGACAGTCAACCTGCAGTGCTGCCGTGGCCGTGGTCACAGAAACTCTATATTGCTCCATATTGTTCAGCTAATCCTAACTGGTTTCATAGTAATGACAACCTGAAATATCCACATTTAGAGAGCTGTTGCTGTAGCTGGGTTTGTTTTGCATTCTCATTCTAAGCTATTTTGCTTGAAAACATGGTTGGAAGGATTTGTTTGTGCTCCCATTGCCTCTTTGACGTCTTCATTCACATTGGCTAATGCAGATATGATGTTAGAAGCTTGGTGGAAGCAGGGAAGCTCCCAAGGGCTGCCCCTCCTGCTTTTCCCACTCTGTATGGAATTAGTTGCTGTTTTCAGCTGTTTGAGGACAGGCCCTGCCATGCATTCACAGGCTGTTTTAAGCAGAAAGCCTGCTGTGGTGATCTGGGTGTCAGCAGCTTTCTAAAAGCCTTTGTGCCAAGTTCTCTGCCTGCCTCCCTCGGGGAGGGCTGTGGCTGACGGGGTAACGGTGCCAAGGTCCCAATGCCACCTCCCATTATCATTTCCTGGTGACAGCCTGACTGGGCTCCCTGGCACTGGGAGAAGGTTTGACAACCATCAAACCCTGAGTGCTTGTCATCATCGGCCATCAGCTTTGTCAAGCGGAGCTGCTGGGGGACGCTTGGTTTGTTCAGGCTCCTCGGAGCTCCCAGCTTTTCCAGGGTGGGCGCAGGAAACAAACAAAGCCAAAGCCCCGCTTGCCTTGGGAAGGGTTGTCTTGGTGTGGGCTTGACAGCAGCTCCAGGTCTCCAGGCAGATCCATTCTTTTGCCACACTCATTTGTTGCTGTGCTGTGCAGTCTGGAGAAGCAGTGTGCAGTTTGGCAGGAGGATTCCTGTCGTGGAGGGTGGGAGGCAGTGCAGATCCCTGTCTGGAACAGAGCAGGCTGTCGGACACTGTGACACCCCCATCCCGTGTAGGTGCTTGCTGGGATGAAGCAGGACCTGTGTAACCTGCACCTGCTTCTTGTCCATAGTCACTACTGGAGAGTGGATGCAGGGGAGATTTCTCTTGGCACATAAAATGTGAGTGTGATTTCTCCTTTGGCACTTTTCTGCCTTTCATTTACTGTGATTTTACAGGCTGCTTGGAATGAAGGTTTGCATCATTCTGTGTCTGCAGGGTCACGACACACTGTGGCTTTTCTTGCCCTGTCACAGTTAAAGACCAGCTTTCCTCAGCTCCTGCTCCGTGGGTGGCTCTGAAGGAGACGTTACTCATCCTGAGTAGGCAGAACCACTGAGAGCGAATCCCACGCTGAGGTTGCTGAGCTCTGTCCACACAAACTGCTTTTCCTTCGATTTAAAGGTCTTATACCCTTAATCGTTCCATAGAATCTTTAACAGAAGGCACAGGTTTAATCAACTCTCTGAATCCATAACTGCCAGGTATTGCTTCCTCAGCACGAGGAGCAGAGCTTCCTTCTCTCCCTGGGAAGGGTGGAGATTAAAGTGGGATAGACGGGAGATTAACAGTGTTCCCTTCAGACATTGCCAGGGAAAGGGGAGACACTCCGAGATGAGGAATAAAGGAAATACTTGGAGGCAAATCACTTACTGCTCTGTAGGAACCTGTGGAGCCTTGTAAACAGAGGGTTTACAGCAAACCCAGTGCTGGGGCTCTTAAATCACTCTGGGGGAATTTTGGATGCACAGTTAAAGGATGACTTGCTCCTCCAGGCTCTCATTAGCAAGTTCCTGGATCCAAAATTTTCCTGTTAACACGACATGATGTGTGTGGAATGCAGCTCAGGAAGGTCCGTCCAGCTGTCGGGTCTGGGATACTCTGTTTTGCATTGAGGTTGGCTGGATCTATTGTTCTCATCCCTGTTTCAGAAAGGGGAGGTTTAGCAAGAGTCCCGCTAAATGGGATTTCAGTGTTTCCTACAGAATGACTCTTTTTCAGTTCCTACAAGAATAAATACCTTATGGACAACCTGTTGTATTCACAAGTCACTGTTTCTTTCCCTCATGCACAGCACCCCTCTAAATCTGACTTCTTTGCACAAAGCAGGGTAAGGAAATGAAATTAGTTCTCTGTGGGTGTTGGGGATCTGTGGGGGTGTAAAAACCCTGTCCAAAGGTAGGGAATGACTGAAACATTCCCGCAGGAAGTATATGAGGATTAATAAGCTATTTTCAGCCTGGTCATTTGCTTTTTCCCGGGGAGAGCCCAGTGGACTGGCTAATCCAGTGGGTATCCTGAGGGATGAGGGGCTTTTGTGCTGGAATTAATGTGTCTGGATGTTGGTGGGTGTGCATGGACAAGGAGGATAGTGAAGGAAAGAGGTGGGATCATTCCCTTCTCCTTCTGGATTTCACTGCCCAAAGAGCAAATCTTGCTGAAAACTGTCGCTGAATCCTCTGGGAAACCTTTGGAAATGCAGCTCCTCATTGCTTTATGTAAAATGTCTTTTGTAGCAGTTGAGGATGCCAGCATCCATTAAAGACACAATCCAAAGCCATGTGAGAGTTTTAATAACTTGATATTTTTGTTGTGCCAAAAAATCCAATTACATACGGAATCACTTTTCCTTTATAAAGGTCTGGGAAAGTGTTTGCCTAAACTGCTGTAGAGGCGGCATTTCAGTGAACCAGCTGAAAAGTCATTTTTGTCAGTTTAATGGGAGTAATAAAATGGTCCATCTTGGGGGGGAGTGAGGGAGGGGGACAGAAAAGCCTCTCTGAAACTGGGATTTTTAATTTTAAATTGGTTCCCAGGATTTATAAGGATTGCAAAGGCAGATGGAGCGGGAAGAGCTCTGGGTAGGTGTTGAAGCAGCTTGTCCCTGTTTTTCTGAGAAATATACCAATCTCATAGATGAAGTGTTTACGAAATGGACACGAAATATACACGTATTTACAGAAAATGCGCAAAGCCAAGCATGAGAAGGTGTTGTGGATGGCTGGGATGGCTGAAGGCTCATGACTGTACCAGGCAGGGTGGCCCTGGGGCTCTGCCATCATGTCCTCAGTGCTGTCAGTGATCCTGGAGTGCTGTCGCTGCTTGTTTCCCACCCAGTGTGGTTTTGTTTGTCTGGTCTCCTCTTGGAACAGCTTTTTTCAGCCTTCATTTGTCCAGATTATCAGCATGCAGAGGAAAGCTGCCTGGTATTTACATGATTTAGTTGTAAATATGGTTAAGTGTTGATAGATATTGTTGTCATAAGTGCTTACAGCTCCTGGACTGATTACTGAATTTCTTATGTGAAAATCTGTACAAGCTCGGCATGCGAGCAGCTTCCCAAGGGAAGTGCAAGGAAGGAGCTTGTGGTTTCCATGTGGAAATCAAAGCCCAGATGTGGCTGGAGTGGGTGAATTTATGGGGGAAGTATTGTCGGGTTTGGCTGGTAACAACTGGGGTTCCAAAGCTGTGATGAAGGGAAAATAAAAGGCTCTTGTTCCCTGTTTTTGTGGGAACAGATGCTGTTCTGTGCAGCAGCTATTCGGGGCTGATATGCATAGGGAACATCTGTAGGGTTATACACCAGGGGCTTAGGAATGTTCATCGCTGCCACTGGGCTGAAGGAACAAATGTGTTATTTGCTGGTAGTTTTATTTTTAATTGACTAATAGACTCTGCTTGAACTGCCTTTGTTTAACAGTCTTATTTCCAGAATGTTTTACATCCCTACTCAGAAACCTGAATTTGTGAGCGAGTATTTCTGGGAAATGTCTCTCTGAACGCAAAAAGCCTGGATTTGGCAGAATCCTCTCCAAAGGGTGAGGATTGTGGAGGGCTCTGCAATCTTGATCATGGCCTTGAAAATCTGTGGATCTTTGCCCACAGAAAGGGAGATTTGTGCGTGTGATTTGGAGTTCTGAGGTGGGAACGGTTATTAGGATAAAACCATGGGAGAGAGACTGGTTGTGTTGTGTGTGGAGGGGATTTGTGGATGTGATGTTCAGCTCAATGCTGAATTTAGGGCATAGATAAAAGCCTCTCCCCACCCCGATGTACTTCCCTGTGTAATGCCAACACTTAAATCCTCGCAGCCTGGCTGGGCTCAGGCTGTAGGAAGGGAACCTGGAGCTGCGTCCCAGATCCTCCGGCAGCGCTGTGCGTGCAAACAGAGGCAGCACGTCCATGCCCACCCTCCCTGCACGTGTTTCTGGCTTCAGAACTGCTTCCTCGGGAGTACAGGCAAGTTGGAAGGAGGCTCTGTTCCCTTCCAGGCAAAGCCTGTCCCTTTGGAGGGAGCTGGAGCGGCGGGCGTGGATCTGCAGCGAGGTTTGGCAGTCGGTTTGTCTGTCAGCCCCTTGATTTAGGACTGTTTTGCCTTAAGGGGGGGAAATCCCCAAAAAACCTTCACTTGTGGGGTCAGCAGGGAAGGGAGAAGAAGAGCCCCAAGTATTTAGTATGGGCAGTGTGAGCTTTGCAGAGTCACACATCCAGATGGATTACATGAGGAACTTGACATCTTGTTTAAAAACAAATCATTCATTATGTAGCAGTGAATAATCAAGCATTACAGTTTCATCTCTGGAGGTTCCTTTTTTGGTTGGAATTTTGATAGTTCAGTAATTAAAAGCTGTAAGCTATTACACTGTCTACATGTTGATCAATTGGTAATTAAAAAGTTGATGATAGATATGGTATTTCATGGGACTGGTTGGTTACGGTCAGATTTCCTTCGTGTGTTTTGAAAATTGTCGTTTAACTTAACACTTAAACGTTTTTCAATATTCATGGGCTGTTTTACTTGATTTTTATAAATGCCTTTTAATGATCACAATTTGCATATGGTAATTTAGAATCAGGGAATCATTTAGGTTAGAAAAGCCCTGTAAGATCATCGAGTCCAGCCATTAACCCAGCACTGCCAAGGCCACCACTAAATCATGTCCCCAAGTGCCACATCCACATAGCTTTTAAATCCTTCCAGGGGTGGTGACTTCCCCCACCCCCCCCACCCCCGACCAGGCCAATATCAACCTAAACCTCTCCTGGTGCAGGAGAAGCCTATGGTTCTGCTGAGCCCCTCACGGCTGAGGCAGTTGGAGGTGAGTTTGATAACACAATCAGGAATAAAGCAGTCCAAAATGAAGGAAAACTAGGTTGGTAATGGCTTCTGTGATGGAAGATTCATTGCTTCAGGAGTCTAATCTGAGACCAAAATGAAGCCCAAACTTGACAGTCTTCAGAGCATAATGCAAGATTTAATGCTCTGCCACGCTCAAGAGATTAAAAAAACCCCAAACAGCCACCCTCCAAACCAACCTTCCTGTACCCTGGGGAAAGCCAAGGGGTTTTGATTCTTTTGAGTAAAAAACCAAAACAAAATAACCCCCAACAAAATGGTTTTGCCCTGTGTTTGCCAAGGCATGCAGAGTCGTCTTCTTAACTTGTGTGGCCCCACGTGGAGCTGCTGAGGGGGGATGATTTGGGGATAGCTCTGGCAGTGAGGAGTGTGATGGTGTGGTGGGGAGGGATCCTCACTCTGCTGAGGCCATGCCCTGCCCTGGTGGTGGATGATCCTGCTTGGAAGCTGCTGTCAGGGTGTTTGCTGGGTTGGGAATCCTGGAGCAGCCCTGGCTGGGCTGGGCAGCCCTGTGGGGCTGGCACCGAGCCCTACCTGAGCTGCAGCCCTGGCACTGCTCACCCAGCTTGGTGTGCACGGGCAGAGCTGTTGGAGGTCCCTGCCAGCCTGATCTAGCAGAAAGCACCTTCCCATTGAGCCTGTGAGTCCTGAGGAAGCCTGGAATGGCGGGGGAGCTCATCCCTGACTGCACACCTCAGGAGGTGCCTGGTTTGTGTCGTGCCTCCTTCATGGTGATGCATCCTTGGCACTGGACTGGTCCAAGGAGCCAGGAAGCAAAAGCCCCAAACACTGGATCCTTCCAAAGAGTGAACCCGTTCCCAGCCCTCACCCCTGATCCCTGGGATGTCCTTCTGAACTCCAAGACAGAGTGCTCTGCATCCTCCTGGTGGTATCAATGCCTGTAGTGGCTTCACCCACTTGTTGAGGACAGGGACAGTGCTGGAGTGACTAGTTCTGCTGGAGATGAAGACAGAATACCAGTGCATCACATGTGTTCTGGAAAGCCCTTGGTTTAAAAACAACTTTGTCCTGAGACACTTGTTGCTTTGTGACAGCTGGTTCCAGTAATTTGTTTTTATAGGGCAGTTTGTAGTAAATGAATGACACGTTGAATATTTTAGTGAGATTTTAGATTATCTAAAGAATGTTTTCCGGTTTACTAATTGGTAGATAATGCTGAATACATTGATGCTGACATGAGCAAATGGATGTAAAATGATTTTGAAGCAAGGCTCATTAGAAGATGCTCTAATTCAGTCAACAGGAGATGTCAACTTGTGGCCGTGCATACTCGGACCTGACTGCGCAGCGCTGGCGTTTCCGGGTCTGTATTAATTACAGGCAGATGTGGGGCTCTTAGTGAGGCTCGTTACAGCCCTGATGACAGGTTCTGTGAGTTGCCCTGTTAGAAGGCAGTAAGTGAGTAATTAGTAATCTTGAAGAGCTCCTTTTGGCCTCTGTGCCATCCTCAGCCAGGCGAGGGCTGACTTTTTGAATCAGACTTTCTCTGGAAAGTACCAGAGAGAAGTAAGCCAACGGTGGCTGGGGGTGAGGGAAGGTGTGCTCAGGTGCCCAGGGTGCCCAGGTGAGTTTCTAGAGGCAGGCACTGGGTTCAGAAGGTTTTCCAAAGGCCTGATTCTCCTGGTGTTACACAAGCAGAATACACTGCGATGTGCAGGGTATTCCTTGGTGATCAGATCCTCAGAGTAGCCCCTGATGAGCAGTGACAGTCCAAAAGCATCTTGCTTTAACCCCAGAGGGGAGGTGAGTTTTGTTGTCTCCTTGGGTAATAAATCCCTGCAGTGTCTGGTGCTCCAGGACCCATTTATTGTGCTGAGCAGGAGATTTTTCACTCCCCCAGATTAGAATCTGCCTTTTTTTGGGTCTTCCATCAATAAAATTAACTTTTCCCTTTCTCTGTGCATCTATGAAGGATGTTGCTTTGCTCTCTTGCAGGCAGTGTCTGAAGTTTTGAATTGATAAAGCTGGATTTGCTCAAATCTCTTGTTTCCATTCTCTGGAAACAAAGGGGGGCAGTTGGTGCCTTTGCAGCTGCAGCCCAGTGTTAACCCTTTGTCCTTCAGGCTTTGTTTTGTGTGCAAAATCATGGAGAAGGTTCTACCAAATGTGATAATTCTATAGGAAAAGTCTCCTATCTCATGTATTTGGAAATGCTCAGAAGTTAAGGGATTTCTGTGAGGTGATTTATTCTCAAAATGCAGCCAAGTACAGTGGGCATCGAGACTGGGGGAGCCCTGAGAATGTTTGTCAGAATACCCAAACCATCCAACCCAACCAACCACAATATATTTCTTACTGTCTGGGGCAGTTTGGGGTTAACTTTTCTGGGAGTGAGTCCTCAATTTCCCGAGGCTGATCTCTGCAGGTACATGGTGGATAAAAGCTGCTGCAGAAAGAAAATGAGGGAGCGGAGTCCTTTACCAAAGCCACTTTCCCGGCAAAGGATGATCAGGAAAAGCTCTTCCAAAGGGGGAGAAAACCTCAAAAAACCCCAGGCAATCAAGTTTCAGCTTTCCCCTGTCATCACAGGCTTGCCAGGGGCATTCAGATGGTAGCTGGAGCCTCGCTGAATTCTCACTAATGTCTAAAATTAATCAAAATGAGTGTTATCCATTTAGTGCATAATCCCTTCTGTAGGCTGTGTGTAGGCATAATCAAGGGATGCCAAATGTATTACATTACCTGGGATATTTGGGGATATTTTTATTCTACTCAAAGTAATCTGCAAGATCTGATATGAAGAGACACAAAAGGTTAGTTGAAAGCAGACAAGAACTGAATCATTGACTTGAGGAGGAACTGCATTGTGTGAGCTGTAATGCTCCTTCTTATTCATTACTGCAATTATAATTATGGAACCCAAAGTATTTAATTGGCCTCCCAGACTCTTCACACTGAATAGATTGCATTGTTACCATTAAAAAAAAAAATCCTCTTATGCATTGCAAATACATGTGCGTGTTGCTCTCTGGCTCTCAAGAGGTTTCTTTGTTTATGTGATGAGCGATTAACTGAATTAGGGATCTTTGCTGTGTTGTGTCAAACGAAAATCCAGCGGAAGAAGAATTCTTCCCGGATGTCAGGTGATATTAGAAGCTATAAAAACAAACCTTATTGCATTAAAACCGCCAAAACCCAATGTAATGAGGGCTGTTAAGAGTTTTTTAAGAGAAATATTAATTTCTGGAGGGTGGAGTCAGCACTTGGGGCTGAATTCCCCCGCTCTGGTCCCATGGTACGGGGGTGTGGGGTTGTGCCCACTGGTCCAGGATGATCCTGCTCTGGTTCAGCCAGAAAGGACTGGCTCATATTGGCTTGTTTTATGTGACTTTGTGTCTTGTCTGTGGAACAAACAGACACGTTTCATTACCTAGAAGTTATTCCGTCCGCAGGGCTCTCGCGAGCCTCCAAATGCAGGCAGAGCCTGTTTGTTCTCCATTAACATCAGAAAGGTGCGGAAAGGTTTGCTTTTCCGCCCTCATTCCGGCATCCCCCGTGCCTCTCAGGCAGCATTTATTGTCCTTTCCCGATCTTTTAATGCCTGCACAAATGGAAGGACAGCGGGTTTGGATATCCCCAGCTCGTAACTCCCCGTCCAAACGGCTCTTTAATGGAGCGTTCCGCCGGAATTGCCGCTTCTCCTCCTTGGCTGATCCTCGCCGAGGGGCGGTGGGGGACGGGGCTGGAATCGTCATACAAAGATGCTGTGTGTAACACTTGGCAGAAGGACCTGAAATTGGATTACAAGCTCCTATTCCAGCAAGTAAACGTCCGCGGTGTTTTTTATAGCTTATCTCTATTCATCTCTGTTTGCAGGCTCTGCTTGCCAAGCGTTAATGTAAACACTCTATTTTGAGACGTCGGTCCATTTGCCTTCTGGAAATCCTTCTTTTATAAGGTGGTAGTAAAGTCTGTGCATAAAACCAAAATAGCTCTGTGGTCATAACTGCACTGATGCCGCGTGGCTGGCGGCGCTGGCCACCTCACCTGGGCTCCTGGGGGGT
Source organism: Zosterops lateralis (assembly GCF_965231275.1). Taxonomy (NCBI): domain Eukaryota; kingdom Metazoa; phylum Chordata; class Aves; order Passeriformes; family Zosteropidae; genus Zosterops; species Zosterops lateralis. The sequence goes on along the minus strand of NC_139785.1, from coordinate 670,829 downwards.
GACAGCTGGGGACAGGAGCAACCAGGGCAGGGAGGTACAGCTCTCTGTGTGTGTATAGATACGTGTGTATACATATATATGATTTTCTCTCTCCCTAGTGAGGCTGGAGATCTCTGATAGTTGAATTTGAAAGAATTAAATTGACTTTCAACTTATTGGACTCGCTTCCAACACTCTCCTAGAAACAAATTTCGTAGTGTTGGTGCTCAGTGCAAAATGGATGATAGTTCAAACTCTTCAGGGGATTTAGGGAATGTTTTTATTGTACTGCTGGTTTGGCTGAAAAAATCACGTATGGAAACATCACCTGAAAGAGATTAAAAAGAGAAAACGAACCGATCTTATGTGTCCAGCCAAGCAGTTGCGTATTCTGGTGGTGTAATACGTTGCACAATATTTTGGAAGAAACTGTAAATTCTGGGAAACATGGCCTGGAAAATGTGTGAAGAATCCCGGCGTTCTGTGAATGTGCAATCTGTGCAGCTCTCGGAGGGAACTGGGTGTCAAGTACTTAAGAATATTTACTGGTTCAGAGCCTTGTCGTGTTTATTTTGGGCTGCTTTGTGATTGGAAAAAAGCGTGTAGATTGAGATACTTCCTTGCCTCCTTTGGGAGGACCGACAGAAGTGAATGAGGAGATGAAGGCGGAACTTCCCAGCAGAGGGTTGTTTGTATGGGAATGAAATGAAAATGTGCCTTCATAGCGTCAGGAAATCTGTAAATAAAACCTGTTTTTCTTCCTCTCTGTTTGCTCCAGTTTCCTGAAAACTTGTTTACATATTAAAGGGTGTTAAACTGTCTTCCTTTGTGGCAGGTCTTACTGAGAGCTGGGCTGAAGCAATGGGAATGAAAGGCTCCCATCACTGCTATGGATAAGGGGCCGGCCTTGTGACAGTCTCTGGGAATTGGTTTGGAAGGAAAAAGAAAAGATTCTTTTTATTTTCTGGCATTGCCATGAGGTCAGGAAGGGATAGAAGGTACAGGAGAAGCTTCCTACACCCATGTGGGATAGGGGGACAACCACTAAACAGTGCACCTTTCTGCTGCCCTCTGCTTGGCAGTGCTTCCTAAGATGGGAATTTTCAGGTTGTTGCTAATGTTGCACAGCAGTGTCTGGAGGATCCTGTTCTGGTTTAAAAATTTTGCCCCATTGACCGCAAGAAAAGAGGGGTGAGAGGAAGGACATCCCTGGAAGTGTTCATGACCCAGACTGGACAGGGCTTGGAGCAACCTGGTTCTGTGGAAGGTGTCCCTGCCCATGGCAGGAGTTTGAAACAGGACGGTCTTTAAGATCCCTTCAAACCCAAGCCATTCCCGATTCTGTGTCACAGTAAAACCATGAAATTACATTAAATTTGAGGCCCAGTTGTGATGCATTCTGAGAAGTCATGGTGAGGCAGGAGCCTGTGACTGAAACATGTTCAGGTGATGTTAGGAGTGAAAAGCAAAGCACAGCTCAATCACACTGTTCAATAAACGCACTTTTGCTGGTCTGTAATATTTGATGTTATGTTGGACTCGCAGTTTAGGCCTTGGTTCTGCAGCACCCGTTGGCTCTCAGCCTTCAGGAACCTCGGGATCAGATGTGCTCTGGGTGATCCTGTGAGCAATGTGTGCCATCAGCCTTTCTGGTGACAAATGGCAACTGTTGCTTAATTTTTATCCCCAATTATGCAGCTCCAGGACCCATTTTTCAGGTGGAATGTTGGAGCCATTAAGAAGAAATAAGTAAACTCTGCTGTATTCCATCATTTTTGGCAGGTACCCGGTGGTCTGTAGCCTTAATGTATGTGCATTTCTATGCAGGTATTTTTCATAAGGCTTGTGCTGGGGTTGTTTGGCTTCACTCAGGGCAGGAAGGAGTGTTAAGTGAATCCACAGCCTTGGGCTGCTATGGTATCAAACTGAGTGAGGAGCAGAGTGTCCTTACTCCTGTGTTAGGAGGACAGAATTCCTGCATCGTGTGAGCATGCAGGATTTCCGAGCTGTTGGCTTCACTTCAGTGAGAAGCAAGGCAGTGACTCGTGGGTGATCTGACATTTGCAGAGGTCGTCTGAGGGAACCTGGGTTACCTTGGGAGAGCTGGCAGAGCCTTGGCCTCAGCTGCACCTCGGGTGGCCATGGGAGATTTTGGTGAGAGGCCCTGTGGCTTTGCTGGGAGTCTGTCCCTGAGCTCTAAATGCTCCTCCTAAGTGGAGGTACCGGCTTCCAAAGTTTCCCTGACTGGAAAACAGGATATCCCTTAGCAGATGAATAGGTGAATATTCACATAAAAACACCTGAACCGGAGAGGTGCTGCTGTGCTGGTGGGATGTGTGTCTTTCCTTGCTGCTTTTGATGTAACGAAGATGCACCACTTCCTCTAGAGAAAACATGGGAGATGAGGATGAGGATGTGCTGTTTTCAGAGGAGATTTTGTTGACAAATTTGTCAAATTTGAACTCTCAAAAAACGGAAGAAGTTTGTCAAAACACTTGCAAAGTTAACGTCAGCTGTGAACTCGCTTTTAGCACTGGGCAGCAGAGGATCCAAACAGCCTCCCTGGGTCTTGTTTTGGGAGCAGAATGCACCTCTGCATTAAAAAAAATGCATCTAAAACCATCAAATTATTCCTAGTAAGAGCACCCAAGATCATGGAAGGGTGGTAAAAAGAAATTATCTTTATTTCTGAGATAGGATCAGAACTATTAGATAATTTCTAATTTGGTTTTGAATGTTGTCCATTTGCAGGGGATCCAGTGACATTCCTGGCAGCGTTTGCATGTGCTTATCTGTCCTGGCACTTTAGTGTTTCTAAGTTTTATAACTATTATGTTTAAACCTTCCTTGCTGCAGAGGTGTGTGCTGTAAAATTGCTCAGTGGGATTTCGGCAGGTGTGTGCAGATTTCTGGGGCCAGGCCAGAGCTCACCAGCTCTGTTTTGGCTTTTCAGCTCCAACCTGAGCCAGGAGAGGAAGAGAATTTAGCAAACCCCGTTCAAGATAATGTGATTTGCTGCAAAAGTCTGTATTTTTAGGATGTTTACTACAGAGGTCTGAAATTACGTGGGCAATTTGTTGCCCTTGACAAGAGAAAATGTATCTCCAGTGAAATTTCATACTAAAAGCAATCTTTTAATGGACCTTTTCCTTCCGAGCTGGGTCTGTAATGGCCCTGCCTGTGCTGTAAATCACAATGCTTCTGTGCCGGGCTTGGGACGGATGTTTCTGTTCCCTGGGGAGTGGTTCTGGCACTGCAGCCCAGCTGGGTTTGTTATTTTCTGTGGGTGCAGACCGTGGTCTACAGAAAACACCCTCCTGGTGCCAGGCTGGGCTCCAGCAGTGTCCCAAGCCTTGCACTCCTGCTCTGGGTCAGCACTGCCATACCCAGGCAGACTCTGCGCATCCTCTGCTTCCCAAACCAGACCCAGGGAGGCTCTGAGCATCCTCTGCTGCCCAAACCAGACCCAGGCAGGCTCTGTGCATCCTCTGCTGCCCAAACCAGACCCAGGCAGGCTCTGTGCATCCTCTGCTGCCCAAACCAGACCCAGGCAGGCTCTGAGCATCCTCTGCTGCCCAAACCAGACCCAGGGAGGCTCTGTGCATCCTCTGCTGCCCAGATAACCAGTCGCGCAGTGGCCTGGGGCCCCTCTGGGGAGTGTGAGCTGTGCAGAGCAGCATCCCCAGCACACCTAGACTGTGCTTCCCCTGCCCCATCCGGCCCCTCGTGTTCCCCTGGAGGCTCCTGGTGGCTCCACAGCCGTTCTCTCACAGGCCAGGTGTCAGAGCACAGAAATGTGCTTTCACATCCCAGGGACTTGCTGGGACGGCTCCTGTGTTCAGACACAGGGGCTTGGCAATCCGAGGAATTAATGCTGGGTTTTGTTGACCTACCTTTTCGGGGGGAGGTTTTTAATTACCTTTTTGGTGGCTGGCCAGCAGGATAATGCCTGTACATGTTCCTTCTCCTCTCTTTGGTTCCCCCAGCTTGAACACAAAGCGAGCATTAAATTGCCTTTTCAGAAGTGTGGCCGCCTTTGGAAGGGGCGCCTGCTTTCCCCTATCCGAGTTGTATCTCACACCCTGGGGTGCTAGGAAGTTGAATTTCAAGGGAAAAAGCTCAGCAGAGGCCCCAGAAGGAGCTGGCAGCCAGGATGCTGCAGCACTGCTGGAACAGCTCCCTGCTGGAGGCAGGGGAAAGGATGCCTGGGCACCAGCTGCGACGGACGGAAGGAGGGAGGAAGGAAAGGAAGGAAAGGAAGGAAAGGAAGGAAAGGAAGGGAAGGAAGGGAAGGAAGGGAAGGAAGGGAAGGAAGGGAAGGAAGGAAGGAAGGAAGGAAGGAAGGAAGGAAGGAAGGAAGGAAGGAAGGAAGGAAGGAAGGAAGGAAGGAAGGAAGGAAATCTGGTACCTGCTGGCATGTTTGGGCACAGCCTTCTGAGTGGAAACTGGCAAGTGTGGAGTCCTGAGGTGTGTTTGTTCCGGTGTGGATCAGCAGCAGTGTCCTGTCAGGGTGGGTGAGCCGTGGCTGCTCAAGGCCGCACAGATCCCTAGTGACAGCAGCAGAGGATTGTGTGCCCGGACAGGTTCCAGCAGCTGAACTCTGCTGATAGATTTTTCCATGCTTTTACCTCAGGCGCCCTTTTGTTTCCTCCTCCATTGACTTTTTGGTGTCCACTGGCTTTCGTAACCCGTCCTTTGCCCCTGGAGCTCACAGCAGCAGTTCCACGTGTGGCTCCCTGTGCTGGCCCTTGTGGCTCCACTTTAGAGAGAGGGATGTGATGTCCAGGGGACTCTGGGGACCCATCCCATGGGGCAGCTGTGCGGGAGTGAGCGGGGGTGGGCATCACTGTGGGGCTGTCAGCTGCTTTATTTGCCAGCTCTGCAGCCTCCTCCTGAGTGCATACCCTTAGACTAGACCTGTCCTGTCTGCAAAAACTGAAGGTGAATGGCTGTGACAAAAATGACAAACTCCTCTAGAGCCTTTCTTTTTCTCCCCAGCTGCTTTGTCAGTTGCTCTGGATGCTCATGGCCAGGGCTGGTGACAAACCCTTCAGCAAGGATGTGCTGGGGGCTGCTGGCAGGCTCTGAAGGGGAGCCAGAGTGAGCTTGCTGGAAGTCCCACATGCATGGATTCCCCTCCCCGAACTCCTTCCTGCCAGAGCCCAGCACTGAGAAGCACTCAAGTGTCCTGCCAGGGATTTCAGTCTTGCTGACAGAATAGTTTCCTTAGTTCTGGGGGTGTCCCTGACATGGGGGGTCCAAGGGGCGTTGGGCAGCTGTGGCAGCACACCTGGGCTGCTGGGCTGGAGCAGAGCTGGGGCAGCCGGAGCCGCTGCCAGCGCAGTCAGAGATTGCCTTGATGCAGAGAGAGGATAACTCTGACCTTCCTCTGAGGGCTGTTAAGGATTAATGTTTGCACAGGGCTTTGAGTATGTCAAGCTTTATGTAAATAGCAGTTATGACTCTTTTATTAATGCCCTCCCCCCCAAGTAAATAACCCATGCTGTGTGTGGCAGGCGCTTGCTGCAGCAGGGAAAGGCAGCGAGGCTGTGCTGGGCTGCTACAGCGCCCTGTCCCCTCCCGGGACCACTCTGACCCCAGCCACATCTGCAGCCCCTTCCCAGCGCTGTGCTGGGAGCCCAGTTAGGCAGAGGTGCTGGTTTGCCGCCCTGCTGCTGCCCTCCCCAGGTGTGTGACTCAGTCCTGTCCCTGGGAATGCAGCAGGGGACATTTCCAGCTGCCCCTCAGGCCATGCCACCTCCCTACAGCCAAGAATTCTTTTGGGGCTTTACAGAAATGATTATGTCCCTCCAAAATGCCAGTTCCAGGTTTAAATGTCCTGCCATTTTGTGCTGCACAGTGTTCTTGTGCAGAAGATGATCTACATTCATCTGTGTCATTTTGGACTCCCTGTTCTGTGAATTTATGACTTGATTTGTTCTTAATGTGAGATGTTTAAAGAGGAGAATTAGTCTCTGGGGTTTAGCTCCTCTGCCCTTGTGTTTGTAATCAGGCAAAAACATCATTAGAAGAGATCTCTGTGAAAGGTTTGGGGTATGAGACTGAGGGAGGTGTTTCACTGCTGAGTTCAGGAACTCATTTCCAAAACTTAGTGTTGTGCCTAAAACCATGGAGGGTGGGAATTGGCTTTTTGCCAGTTAGTTACTTAAGTTTAAGAGATCTTTGCATTCAAATTACTTATCTGGAGTGCTGGCAGGCTAATAAATTCCAGGGACTGTTCTAAATATTGTCAATCTCCAATGTAATCCTATTAAAATAATTGAGTATTTTCAGGGTAAAGAATTCCCTCATCCTCTGTCCCCAACACACAGGAGACAACATGAAAGGCAGCCTGGAATGTCCTCTGCACATCATTGAGCCGATACAGCTGAGATTCCTGGCTCTGGAGCTCTGATATTCCCAGCAGCCAGGACTTGGAGAGGCACAACACTTGTACCAAAGCAGTCTGCGTTCCAATTTTGTGCCTTTTTTGTGGATGTGAGTGGGTTTTGTCCTCAGTCCCTGTTTGATTTGGCCTCTTGATTTGCACCATGATTTTGGTGGGAGGCAGTTGTTATCCTCAGGAGTTTGTTCTTGGAATGCAGGGAATGCCAGACGTCACCGTGCCTGCCCTGCCAGGTGTCCTGTAGCATTCCCGGTGCATTCAGTGCAAATGGGGAGCGGTGCATTCAGTGCAAATGGGGAGCGCTGAACTGGCATGTGTCTGATCCTCAGCAGTTTCAGTCTGGAATAGCTGGTAGCAGTCCCCTGCCTGTGCTCTCTCCCTAGTTAAGAGCTGGATCAGATCTCTGGATCCTGTTGTTTCAGCTGAGCTGGGACAATGGACCCTCCTGGTGGCAACGCTGCCGGAGCAGCCCCCAGGACATCAAACGCAGCCCCTATTGCTTTTTCAGACAAGACAGTTTCCCCAGTTTGCCTTTTGATAATCCTCAAATACAGGCCTGACCTGAATTTACAACACGGAGGAAGAAAACGAGAGGAAAAATATCTCCCAACAGCTTTTAAGGTGTCTTTGACAGCAGTAAACTAAAGAAAATAAGCACAAGTTCTTCCTTTCCCCTTTGCTTTTGTAGGTCACTTCAGGGGAAATCTGAGCAAATCAGAGAACTTCAAAAACAACCTCCAGCCCAATCACTTCTACCAGGCACCCAACTCTCCCCTCCACACAGCCCACAAACCTCACATTCTCCTTGGCAGCTTCGTGTGAAAACCATCTTGGAATAACTCACCACAAAGAGGACATGAAGTTCCTCTGGTTTGGCAAAGTAAACAGGTTTATTTTTGGTTGCAGAAGATTTTGCAGTGCAGCACCCTGGCAAAGCTGGCCTGCATCTTTTCCTTTGCCTGGATTTACCCTTGGGCCCAGCAAGTTTGAAGGATGACGTTGCTTGGGAAGAGAGCAGGGTGCTCGTTGGTGGCTCTTCATCACCCCGAGGTGCCACAGTTTGTTTTTCTGTGGAGCAGCAGCCCCAGTGCTCTGTCCTTAGCACAGGTTCCATTTCCCCCCAATGTGTGGCTTACCCTAGGTTCCTATGGTTTCTGTAGTGCTGCTCTGGGTGAGGCAGAGCAGAAATGATCCCATAACTCCGCTGGGTTGCCCTTGCAGTGATGGAGGTGGATGGTGACTGCAGCAGGGCCGATCGATCCCGGCTCCCGCAGCGCTGGGCTGGGAGGGGCTGCTCACCTGAACTGGGAGTAGCTCCTGGCGCTGCTCCCATGTGTGTTAGGGCTGTGGGGAGGGATGGGCCATTATTGCTGAAATATCAGCTCCGTGGCCTCTTAGGGGATGAGGAAAAGGCTCTTTGCTGCAGTGAGGGTGTCGAGATAACGCCCTGGCGCTCTCACAGCAGGATGTGGCTCCATAGATTTTCTCCTGGCTGTTTTTAAAAACAACCCAGCAGATACAGCTGATAAATGATGCTTTGAAGCTGCTTTCAGGTGTCCAGTTGTTTTGGCTGGAATAGTTTATGTGCTTGAATCATGAGTTCAGTCTGGCCAGTGACAGCAGGGCTGCTCTGGGCACTGCCCCTTGTGTGAGGTGTGAGGTGGTGTTGGTCAGAGAATGAAGGAATCTCTTGCAGGGTTTTGGGAGCAGGTTTTGCTTTGCCGTGGCCTTCAGGGAGCTGCAGTGAGCTGGAGGCAGCTCCAAGGGTCTGTCCCCGCGGTGTGTGTGTGGTGCTGTGCAGGAGGGGTTTGCCTCATCCTTCAGAACAGCACAAATCCAAGGCTTTCTCTCCAAGCTACTCTCAGTAGGGCTGAGGAGGTGTGGGTGCCGTATCTCAGCGTTTTCGTCTCTTTTACTCAGCTTCTCACATCTTTTGCCCTTACAAAGCAAGATGGAGTTTATTGTCTAATCACTGAAGCTGCCGAGTCAGGACTTGTGTCCAGAGTGATCGCTGTCAGTGCCAAGAAACAGAATTGAGCAAAATTAAACCCAGACCTGATTAGTGACCTACTTACAGGATGGAGAAGGTGCTGGGATTCTGGCTGAAGCGAAATCAAATTCCCTATTTCATTGTATTTCCTTGATTAATAATAAGTGAGTGAAATATCAGTCAAGATTTTTTTAAAGCAAGGAAGCAGATTTAAAACATTACATTTATTTTACCTTGGGAGAACTTAATTAGCTGTCAACAGCACAACACATGAGTGGTGACTTTTGAATGAAATTATGAAATCTCTGCTCCTGAGGCATTTTTCTCCCTCCTTCCAAGGCAGAGGGAAACGCAACAGATATGTATAGGTAAAAGCTAAGTATTTTTAGGAGAATGCTTTTGCCTTCACTGTTTTCTTGTATTAATTACAGAAGTGTGTAGTCCTTCAGTTCTGATTCGAATGTGAGCAACCAGTGCAACCAGGTTATTAAATCAGGTTGTAAATCTGAGATCAGGGTCATGTGGTTCTCTGTTTGATGGGCTGATTTCTTAAGTGATTGAACTTCTATCATTCCACTGGATACCATGGTAATTTACTTATTTCACAAATGTGATAAATAAACCACAGCCAGAAAATCACTCAAATGATCCTAATTTAGAGCTCCTGGCTTTTGCTGACACATGATGGGAGCGTGGCAGGGCTATCAGGGAAATGGATGTGCTGAGAAGCCTAGGAGAACAAGGTGGTTTGGAGTTAAAATATCAGAAGCCATCAAAACCCAAACAACTGTCCCAGCAGGGGCAGCTGCCTCTCATGGGGAGGTTTGCCCTGTGGCTGCCTGGAGCAGCAAACCTCCAAGTGTGGCTTCATTCGTGGCCAAGCTTTTCTCAAGGGCTTTGGATGGGGAAGGAAATGGAGTTTCCCAGTAACTCTCTTAAAGCTTCAGCTAAGTCATTTGAATGTACCTAAAGCTGTGATTTCAGGAGGAGCTGAGAACAGGAACAGGAGGAACCCAAATATTAGGATCCTAGGGAAAAAACCTGCAAAAAGGTTTGAGCAAGTCCTGGGCAGCTGATTGATGGCATGAGAGTGACGCTGAAATTGACGCTGACAGTCATCGGTCTTAATTGCCTCAATTAATTTGCAACAATTGTTGCAAAGTGTAGTACCCACATACTTTAAAAATATAAATAAAATTGACATATGGAGCATTCCTGGGGCGAACTTGCATTTCAAAGGGCTTCAGTGGGACAAAGATCTGCCGTTTGCTGGCAGTGGCTGGGCTGCTGTGGGCGCAGGCATCACCCGGGGTTTGGGATGTTTTCCTGTTAAAATATGGGTAAACCTGTAAATGGTAGGGACTGGTAAACCTCGCTAAAGTCACACTGTGGCTGAAGCCCCTCTCGTGCACCCATGGGGATGGGCGTTCACTGAGCCTGCTTGGAATCAGAGAGATAAAAAAAGGATGGTTCTGGCAAAGCATTTATTATACAATATCAGGTTGTCTTTTCAGTCCAGATCTCACCTTCAGCATCCCTGTCACAAGTCCCCATAGACCTTCTGATTGAGATTCTCTGCTCTTCGAGGAGACGGGTAGAGGAAGGACGAAGAGCTGCCCACGTTTTCGTGGCAACTTGTGACAAACAATTTCAAATCTGGCAGCTGCAACAAAATTGTTGGCTGTACCCTGCCACCACTCTGGGGCTCAGGAATGTGTTTTTGTAGCAGATGGAGCTATTAGTTAGCTGTGCTATCTTGAAGAATTGCTTTCCCAGGTAATCAGCTCTGCTCATTTAGGATGTCGTTTCCCCACCTCGATATGTCAGCCGAGGAAGCGGGAGTGATTAATCACTGCGGCTTGGACACTGCACAGGAATAACTGCGTGGAGGGAATCATTCTGCGGAGCACCAATGCCACAGAGAGTTTAAAGTGCTCTGATGCAAGGCAAACAAGATGGAAAAGATGACCATGATGTTTCCTGATAGCTGTGTGGCACCCCAAGAGTTTCTGTGGCAACCTCAAGATTTGCAATTCATGGGGAGCCTGGAACGAGACAAAACTTTCCAGGCTGGGCTGCGGCTGCTGCGGAAGGGCCAGTGCCGGCCCCATTGCCTGACAGGATCCCCCATTTCCTGGCAGGATCCCCTTTGCCTGGCAGAATCCCCCATTTCCTGGCAGGATCCCCCTTTGCCTGGTGGGATCCCCCACACATGGCGCAGCTGCCAGAGGGCCAGACAGACAGACATATGGACACCTTCCATACTTCCCACCAACTCCTACTGAAGGGAACTAAAGGTCTCTGAAACGTTTGTTAAGAATCAGCTGCTGATCCCTGCCACAGACTCTGCCTAAAAGGCTGGGTTTGCTGGACCAAGCAACAAAAACACTGTAAAAGCAGCATGGTTTTATTCTGCCTGGTTTAAGGGCTGAAAATGAGATTCTGTTTTTTCAATTACTGATATTCTTAAATTACCAGCAAAGAAGGTTAATCCTTTTTTTTCTTTTTTTAATTATTATTTTCTGGCAGATCTCAGGCTTAAGCCTGCTGGTGGTTGCCTCTATTTTCATTTCACCACTTCGAAAGCAATTTGGGATATTTTGCAAGACTTATTGTTGCCATGTGCCGTATAAACATAAGATGCAAAATAGGGCAGTCTGGGATTTGGGATAGAAAGGGTATCAGCTTTAGCTTTGAAGTATAACCAAGGAATTTAAACTTGTTGTTGGGCAGCCTCATCTTGTGAGGAACATGCAGGATTTTCAGCCCCATCCCTCCTTGTAGCAGCCTTTTACTACTCACCTTTCCTGCTGGGCTGAGCTCTCCATGGCATGCTCCTCAGACTTTTCCTCATGGGGTGGGATTCTCCAGGGCTTGGATGTGCTTGGAAGGAGAAAGATGAAGGGATTCAGAGCTCAAGGCATCAGAAAATAGCTGCAGAGGGGTTTGTTGGCTGCTGGGGTGAATTAGAACAAGCTCAGGTGGAAGGCAGCAAAGCAAAGCTGTGGTACAGAGAATTCCTGGTTTTGCAAAGCCGAGACCTCAGAATGCAGACACTGGAACTGCACCAGCAGTTAAATGGTTTAATCCCATTTCAGACTGGGCTGTACAGCCATTGGTGAACCTAGATCATAAAAATTATAGTGGCATTAAACCTTGCGCTGTGAGCTTTATGGTGGACGAGTGGTCCTGCAGGAATTTATTGCAGGAGCTGATCAGTGGCTTTTATGTGGCCAGAGCAGCTGGTGCCAGCACAGTGAGCATGGCATGTCCATCATTCCTGCTGCCTTTGTGAAAAACTCCCTGCAGGAGCTTCCCAACTTCCATCTGGAACTCCTTGGAATGATCTCCTGGGTGTGTGCTGTGGGCTGTCCCTGTCAGCCTGGCCGGTCCTAGGGCAGCTCGGCTGTCCCAGCTAGATGGTGCTGCCCAGCTCACAGCATGTCCCTGTCCCCACACTGATGGTGGCACAGAGCTTTCCTTGGCCCTTCCTGCACCTCGTCCTAAGGGCTTCCATAAAACTTGTACAAGGCTAGGCCTCTTTCCCTACATCTCACATAACCATGTTGTTCTGGGTGTGCAGAACCAGCTGAGTGAGGTGCTGCCCAGGAATGCAGAGCCCCAGGTGGGCTGTTCTGGGGCACCTGCCAGCCTCCTCCAGGTGCCCTGGGTTGTACAGTGAGGCTATTCACCTCAGAGCCTGTTTGAGAGCTCATCCTCTTCCCACCTAGCTCAGTCATGGCTGTTTCTGAAAGATCTTCCTGTTTATTTTCAAAGCACCCCGTGCCTGTAGCGGAATTTTGAAGTTAATTGCCTGGATGCAGACAGCACGGAAGGCGGAGTGTTACAAGGAGATAGCTGGAGATAGAGGCTGAGAAAATAACCTCAGGGCATCTGCCTGTGAGCAGGCATGTAAAAATACTAATTTTTGAACTTTTGACTTCAAATGGTTTGTGTAAAAATGTTTAAGTATTTTTTTCCTCTCATACTTGATCTTTTTGAGTCACAAGACCTTTTTGTGGTTGGCAAGGCTCCTGTAACATATTTCTTTTTAAATGATCTCTGAAGTTGTTGAGTACACGGGTATAAAAGTGCCTGATGGAAAGCTGTACAATTTGTTCAGGCAGGAGCATAGAATGAGTTTCCTTTCAGTGGAAACTGAGTTGGCTTTTTGAAGCTCCTCTCACTGCTTGAGAAGAGATTTTCTATGTGAGGGCTTGACTGCTGCTTTGTGGCTCTTCCCAGCGAGCCTGTGAACAGCCCTGTGTAGAAGTATCCTCAGGGGTGTGCACTGACAGGTATAATTTGGGGCAGCCTGGTTTCTTGAAACTGGAAAGTTTCCTAGAATAAAAAAAAAGGAAAAATACAGGGGTGTGGGCCTGGTTGGAGATATTTCCATGTCAGCTCCCGTGTTCTGTCTGTGCCCCATCTGCTGGCATCGTGACGGGCGAGCTCCTTGGCTCCTGGTTCCCCGCCTGTTTTGGCTGAGTAGGAGCATCCCAACACACGGCCCTGCCCCAGACTGCAGCTGAGTCACAGATGCTGCAGCTCCTTCCATTGGCACTTCCCACACGCACACTCGGAAATGATCCCCAGGATCCCAGTAACGGGAACTTCCAGTGCCGGGGAAGAGAGCTCTGAAGACTTTTAGCCAGGTGTGTAAATAAACTAAAAACCAAATCACTCATCATGGTGGCAGGAAGCTGCAGCCTGCCCCCCCAGCCCGTGCCCCTTGGGGTGTCCTTGCAAACCTCCTGTGGGTTGCAGAGGTTATGTTTCTTGGGTGCTGAAGGTGACTTTGTTCCTCTGACTCTGACTCTGGTGTTGTCTTGAGGCAGGGGCTGGAACATCAGTGTGCCTGCCTGTGTCCTTCACCAGCATTAACCACTTCAGATTAAGTAACTTGGAGCTAAGAAACACAACAGAATGCTCCTGGTATGTTTCGTAAATCTGTGAAAGTTGTGTTTCAGCCTTGGTCTCATTCTCTGGGAAATGGTAACATGCACCAAAGGATTTTTTGCTGGTCTTGACTCTGGTTTTGATCTAATACAGCAGAAGGACAAGGACAAGAGAGCAGAAAAATGAAATGGGAAATGGAAAAGGTATCTTGTTTGCACATGGTACTTGGCAGGCTGCCCTTGGTGATGGGGCTCATCCCTCTGTCCCTGCAGCTTTCCCAGCTCTCCCAGTTACAGCTGAGCACATGGCAGAGCATTTTGCTGAGTCTAGGACTTAATGAGGGGCCATGTTGGGAATAGAGTTGTGCTCCCAGACTGGAGTTCATGGTGGAGTGTACCTTTAATATGAAGTGACACTTGTCAAAACAAATGAGCGAGATTTTTATTGCATGTTCACTCGCTTGTAAAATTCGCTAGTCTGCAGTGGCTCTTAATCACCGCCGCGAATTAGCCAGGTCCTCCTGCAGTTCAATTACTGGTGTGTCATGTTTAAATTCTCCCTTGATGAACTGATGGTGAGATTATACGCACGGTTTCATAATAGGTAACGGGCAAAATACAAACACAGGAGGGGAGCACAGATGGTGCAAAGTGCTTAATCCACAACAGGGCAAGGTGTGGTGGCTGCTAGAGTGGGATGTGGGGGATCTCTGGGTCACCACAGCCAGGTGTGCCTTGGGTGAGGGCAGGGATCTGGCCTAGACCAGGATGTGGGAAAAGAGGCAGGCAATGCTGGCCTTGCCATAGCCAGCATTCCTTCAGGTTGGCTCCATGTTCCAGTAGCATCATCACTGGCATTGGGCTCTTCTTGCTGTTGGCACCATCCTGTGCCGTGTTGGTTTTTGACAATGTCTGTAGCCATTTCCATCTAAAATCAGAGGTGCAGAGGGCTGGCCAAAAGTGCAAACTTTGCAGGCTGTTTTCTCTCTCTGCTGTCGCTTACGGCGTTCCCGTCCCTGAGCGTGCTCCAGCGCCATTCCATGGAGCTTCTCATGCTAATTGTTCCAGGCAGTGCTCAGGCGCAGGCTGAGGCACAGTGTTTAAACAGAGAGTGGCAGGTGGAGCAATAGAGAACGTTAAACTGCAGCTCTGTGCGAGATGCCCTCCCACAGACTGTCTGCCTTCCCTGCACTCGACGCTGCCGGGGCTGGCGGGCGTGCTGGCCGGGGAGCGCCGCTGGGCCCACGGCAGCTGCAGCCTCACCCGTCGGGAGACAGCCACGGTGCCTCCCTTGTCTTGACCTCTTGCTCAAAATGAAATTCTTAATTACCAGGGAGCCGATGACTGAGTCATGCTGCGTGTTGTCAAGGAGACAAATAAAGCCCGTTGAACTTGCAGGGATTGTACTGGAGAGACTGGCACGATTCCTCCTTGTTCTAGAAGCACTCTGAGGCAGTGCAGGCTTCCAGATGTTATGTACAGCTGCTGCCTTTGCAATATAGATTTCAAAATTACGTACAAAAAAGCAAACTCGTTCCCTCGTCTCTTATTTCTGCTCTGGAAATTCTCTGCTTACCTTGATAATGTGGTTTTCTAAGGAGCCACCTTGATAATGACCAGAGGAGATGAGATGAGATGCAAGAAGTTGTAATTGGAGAGGAGATAACATTTAAGAAGTGGGAAATTGAAGATGCTTTCCTGATGCTGAACAGGTCTAACTGATCTCCATAAAGTTTCCATAGAAAACTGAAATTAGAGTGTTGAGTCCAGGGCTTTAAACTTCACACCGAGCTGTTAGTGCAAGGTGAATCTGGAGATGGAGTGAGTGTTGCCGCATCTCTGAGCAAAGGATGATCAGTACCCTGAAACTTGGCCCCTCTGCTGCAGTTTGATTACCCAGGAGATGCCTTCCTGTGCCTGTACCCCACTCAGGGCTTGGAAGGATCCAGGTGCATGTGCCTGTCAGCCTGGCTGCTGAAATTAGAGGTAACAAATTACTGATAATTAGGGCTGGTTCTTTGTTTTACCATTGCAAAAAGTGAATTTATAAAAGCCAATTTATTTTTATCTCTGGCCTCGGGAACTCCAAAGCAGTTGTACTTATTCTTAATTGCTTGTTTTATGGGTGAAAATGAAGCTGGGATGTAAACGACAGCACGGGGGGGCTGGGATAAGGCTGCTGCCTTATCCACGAGGAGGAAAACTGGCACTGAGGATTGCCTAATACTCCACAAATCCCAGTTTTTATTAAGTTTAACAATGCAACCGGTTCCAACCATCCTGGAACTAAATATAGTAATGAAATTTTATTTGAAGTCAGGAACATTATCGAGATATGACTTGATGTGTGTAAGATACTGCACATCACCGGAGTGGTACAGATTGTGTTAAATGGGCCTGAAATAATCTTCAGGAACGAAAATCGTTTTCTATTCTCCTTGACACAAAGTGTTTGTCACAGATATGCGTTCTTATCCACGTCTTGTTAGTGAAATCATTACACTTTTCATTACAACTTTTATGCAAATATGCTGGTTTTCCTTGATTAGGTTTACATGGATAAGCTGTAATTGTAGGCTGAGGTGATATTAATGCGCAACAATTAAATACGTAATTACTGTGTGTAATTGTGGTGTGAGGGGTGGCAGCCTGTGCTGGTGCAGGGTTTGGGGTCTAGGCTGGGGTCCTGCCTATGGGGCTGCTGTAACGTGTCCAGCATCCAAAATATATGAAGAAAGGGAGTGCGAGACCACGGGAGTGCTCTTGCAGCATCCTGCTGTTGCCAAGTATAACAAATTGGATAGTTTTCACTTGTCCCACTTGCATTCCTTCTTTTGCTCCCCTAAACATGTGGAGCCCTTGAAGTATTATTTTTAAGGAGACTTTTCCCAGGCAGCTGCTTGTATCTGCTGTAATTCCTGTTAATCCCTGTGTGCACAGGGCTCATTGGAGCAATGGGTGATTTCCCTCTCTGTGGCACTTTGCTGGATTTGCAGTTGGTGCTGCAGAGGAAATAAAAAAAAAAGAAAAAAAAAAAAAAAAGAAAAAAAAAAAACCAAGGGAAAAAAAAGAAGCTCAAAAGGAGAAATACTGACCTGTAGGTACCTGCCAAAATTGTCCTTTTGGCAAGCAGTCAAATGTGTGTCTCTAATGAAGGTGGCAGTGAGCCGTTCCTGATGCTGAGGATGCCCAAGTGCTGCCCTGGGACACCTCAGAGGCTCTGTTACTGCTTTGGAGCTGGAATCTCAGTGCTCAGCTGGGATCCTCTGTGCTGGGAGGAGGTTTCAGTGTCACCAGCCACAGGGCTCCTGTCAGCAGTGAAAAGAGGTGTTGGCAAAGGCAGGTGTTCAATATATTTTTGTGTGTGTGTGCAGTCAAGAGTTCTCACATGTCTAATTCCTTTATTTTTAATTTTGAGTGGATTTTTCTGTTGTTTTTTTTTTTTTTTTTTTTTCTGATAAGGCAACAAAGGCTCCTCTGGTGGCCCCTTTTTGGGGGATGCAGCCCCCCTTCCCTGTGCTGTGCTGGGACGCAAGAATTGTTTGAAGAATTAAAAGTGACCCGTTTCCTTTAGGCACAGACAAGTTAATACTCCGGAGTGTTTAACATCATAGGAGTGATTTGAGAAGTATTATTTGTCAAATCCCTGCGCTCATATGTATGTAGGTATAAATAAAAAGGCCTCAAAGGTTGTTTCAGCATTTATTAACCTCTCCTCCTCTTCAGGGGCTTTACTTTGCCAAGGCTTTATCTGGTTGTGTGTTTTTTTCTGAATTTGTAGAACTGGAGGAGCAGCTGTCAACACCTGGATTGAAACTTGTGTTTGTCCAGAGTTCTATATCCAAGTTGCTACATTTGCGCTAATTTTGTTTTCCTGGCTTTTTTTTAGGTAAGTGAACACATTCAGAGGTGGGATTTGAACGCTGGTGTTTGGCACGGGACAGGTTCGGGCTTGGACAGCGGATCAGGCAGTTGTTAGCCAGGAGGTGCTTCATTAGTAAGTCTAGAAATGATGGGTTATAAAAAGATGCTTCAACAGCTTTTGGAGATTTTCTGGGATTTCCCTTGTTTGGGTTAGGAAAGGAGGACTTAAAACTTTTCCTCTCACAACACTGTAGGAAAAACCCAAACAGTCCTTCCTGTCTTGTGATTTCTGTTTCTGATTTTCCGTAGAATATTTAGGAGTGTAACTCTTCAAGGAGTAATTTTTAACTACAGCTGGATTCCTGGGCTTGGGAGTGTTCCCCAACCCCGTGTTGAAAGGGAGCGTGAGGAGGTAGGAGGCAGCAGGGGTGGTTTGTTGTTTTTTTAAATAATGCTTAATCTAGAATTAAATTCAGAGGAGTGCCTGGAGAAAATGAGATCTCTCTGATCAGATGCTCAGAATACTTTTTGTCTTCTCTAATAAGCAAGAAAAGCTAGTAGAGGGAATTACATGCTGGAAGAGGAATTTTAATAGCACAGATATGCAAAAAGAGAGGTATCTCAGGTGAATAGGAGGTGCAGGCTGGTGAGCAGAAGATCCTTCCAGTTCCAAGAGCATGAGTTTTTGTGGCACAGACACAAACCTGGTCCTCCCCAGCAAAGGCAGAGGAGAGGAGCCAGCTGCCTTTGGTTTTTAGTCCCTGCCTGTTGTGGGGAGAATCCCCCCAGGAATGAGCAGGAGGGAGCAGCATCCCCAGGGCTCTCCCTGTGGCAGCCTGGCTGTGCAGGGGCTGTGGCAGTGATTTTGTTTGTCCACTCTCAAGTCCCCTACTCCTTTGGATAAGGGAAGGCATTTAACCTTGGAGAGTGTCCTGTGGGACACCCTTCCCTGGCTTTAGCTCCTTGTTTGAGTGTGCTGCATTTTACCAGCCCTGTCACCACCCCCAGGCAGCTGAGTGCAGAGGGGAAGATCCTCCTTTTCCTGAGGCGTGGGCACACTGCAGGAAAACAGAAGCATCTCATTGTGGGCACAGATGCTCCCAGTGTCTTTTTGCTTGTGAAGCTGGTTAAATAACACAGGGTTTTGCTGCAGGTGCCATTCAAGGTCAGTTATTCAGCAGTGCTGTAACTAATTCCAATTAAAGCGGAAAGCTTTTCCTATTTTTTTTAAAAATAGACTTAAAAGCTTTAATTTGCTGCAGTGAGCTGAAGCTCCTGGCCTGGACAGAGTGGTCTGGATGTGCAGGAGATGTTCCTTGCTCCCTCCTGAGCTCGGGAACCCAGGCTGCATCCCCCAGCATCAGCATTCCAGGGGAATGGGGACGGTGGCTTGGGCAGGTGTTGGGCACCTCCCTGTCTCGGGAGAATCCAGACCTGTGGAGAGGGGAAGAAGGGAAAAACAGGAACAGGAACAAGGTAAATTGCGTTCCCAGGCAGGACCCACTTAGCCCCAAAGCTTTGTGTGCTGTGGGAATCCCGTTCTGGAGCAGCAGCACCCGCGTGCTTGTGTTCAAACATGGAGATAAACGCTCCCATCTAAATTCATGATTTTGGGGCTTTTTCGTGGACTCGCTAATTATTGAACGTAACTGCTTATTCATAATTTCTCTTCTCCTGCCAGATAGCCCTAATCCCGTATTTGTGCGGCTGTCATTCCCATGGCAACAGACTGATGTCTGAGGCAGAAGATTATTAAATACCGAGCAGCACATTAAAATAATGGGCAGGTTCTGACTTAGAGACTTTCACACGGGGGCAAACTTCAAAAAAAGAGAACACTTTCACAAAAAGCAATTTACTTTGCCAGTAATGTTCTCTATTCCCATAGCTCTCACTGGAGAGAGCTGTTTGAGGAGCAGCCCACTGCCTTGCAGCCCATCTCCTGCTCCTCAGGCTTTGCGGAGAAATCCTCGGCTTATGTTTATGTCATCAGTCTGTTGCCATGGAAACTCTGTCACAAATGTATCGTGACCTCACAACAGGATGGCAAAGGAGGAGAATGTAGGCTGGAAGACGACATTAGGAACGATCAGCAGCACGGGAAAAACAGCCCCAGGCCTTGGGAGATGCAACAAAATAAAACACAGAGAAGAAACCAAGGCTGGGGTGCATTTACCTGATCATCTATCCTGGTGTGCAGGAACTCTGCTCCAGAGCCATTTAAAGCTCAAACTTTGCTGTTTCTCCTTCGTGTTTTCCCAACACTGTCAGGTATCCATGGCAGAGGAGGAGCAGACCCTTCCCTTCAGCCTGTGGTTCAGACACTAGGGCTGGGAGCTGGGGGAGCAACTCAAACTCTTTGTAAGTGTCAGGTATTTGTCTTTTTGGGATTTCAGCCCTGTTTTAGATGGGGACAAGGGAACAGCAGAGCCCTGGGTTTGCTGCAGCAATGCTGCTCTGTGGAAGGTGTTTTTGCGGGGGTCTGGAGTGACAGGTGTCAAGGTGATGCTTTTTGATGCCTTTCAGAAATCAGACTTACCCTAATGAAAGCTGCAGCTAAAATGTGAAAGAGGATTAAGCAAGGATTAATAAAGGAAAGGTAGACGAGATTTGATTATCTGTCACAGAGAGACTGGCTGGGTACCATGTCATGGCAGTGAGATGGAACAGAAGATTCTGCACACCTGGGTATTGTTCAGTGGGTGCTGCAACTTACGGTGCTTTTTGCTCATTTGCGCTGACCCCAGACTGATACAATACACTTCCCAAAGCAGAGGATTTCCCCTGGAAAGGCTGCTGCTCCTTCCTGCCTGGCAACAGGTGAGAGGCTGTTTCCTGTGAGGTGGAGCTGCCTCAGGACTCCTTGTTACCAGGTCCAGCAGCAGTGGAGCTCGGGGCAGGTGCTGGTGTGACACCACCTCGAGCTCGGGCACATCCTGAACACCAAACCAGGATGATAAAAACAGAGAGGCTGGTACAGAGAGCCAGGGCTGCTCCAATGTTATCTCTCTGTGCAGGTGCTCCAGGCAGTGCAGCCACATCCAGAGGTGCCATTCTCTGCATATTTCATGTATTTTTAATACAATCCTTTAGAGCACTAATAAGATCTTTGTGCAGCTTGAGCTTCCCTGGGAGCCAGTGGCCATGGCAGCACCCTGAGGAGTGTGTGGGGTGTGTGTCCTACACAGCTCTGACACACACTGGGGAGAGGCTGCCTTGGCTCCCCTTCACCAGGACCCACAGGGCAGGTGAGAGACTGGGGACAAGAGCCTCATTTGGAGCCAGCCAGCCCAACAATGGCAGGGCAGACTTGCCTGCTGTAGAAAGCCCCCTACAGGGAATGAAACGAGGGCTGGTCTGATTTGTAGAGCATGTGCTTCAGCACTTCCTTTCTCTCTTAAGCAATTTCCCTGTCCTCTGGCTTCTTAAGAGCTTAAGGACCATTTTCCTCTTGCAGTTGGTAATACAAGAGATGAGTGAGTACAGATCTCTGCGACCCATAAACCGACCCATAAACCGTAAAGACCTGCCTGCAACTTAAACCTCTGCAGCTTTATTTGCTTTGTTGGGGCTTCTCACATGTGTTGGGGTTTAACAAACACAAGTTTTCCCTCTGGAGACAGACTTAAAAAGAGGCTGTAAGGAGCAGCATTGTTCTCGGAGCATCTTGTCTCTTCTCTGCCTTGAGAAGTGTATGACTTCAAAAAGGAGAAGCAGCAGCTCCGCGCGGGCTCTTTGCTCCTCCTGGGTTCATTCACAGCCTGGGTTTGTTTTTGGCTGCAACCTGCAGCACCTTGGGGACAGCTCTGAACAAGGAGAATGCCCTCACACTTCCTGCATACTGCTGGGATCTTGGCTCCTGCTGCTGGGAAAGTGTTCTGCTTGCAGGGGCATGTGGGGCTCGCAGAGGCCACGGCAGGTGCGGCGCAGGCAGGGGAGGAGCGAGTTGGCAGCACAGGATCCTGTGAAAGTAGGGCATCCCGGTGCTGTTGTGTAACAGCAGCTTCCCTCCCCTCCCCAGCCAGCCCTCTGCCTCCTGGGGAATTTATGACCGAGTTCACTGTGATTCTATATTTGGCTGAAATATTGAAAAATGCATTTGCTGTCAATGGGTTCCTTTAATATAAAAGGAAGGAGATTTATGGGGAGAGGAGTGTTAGCATCACAAGTGCCCTTTGTCTTCTTAATTCCACCTTAGCCTGGACCTGTTTGAGCCAGGTGTGTTGTTGGGGAAGGTGAGGATGTGAAGCCATAAGGGTAACTTGTTTTTCCACCTCCTGGGAGATCCTGGACACGGGGCAGCACTTAGAAAAGGTTTTCAGGGTTGTTCCTTTTAATGCTCTGCCCATTTTTAGTCTTGAGCTTTTTCACTTGAGGATGGAGGGGTAAAACCAGGGAAGTGTGACCTGGGGAGCAACCATTCTTAGCTTTAACCTGACTCTTTTCCTGCCTGTGTCCAAATATGTGATGGTGCTTTAAAAAGACGCAGTAACTGCCTCTGAAGGATGCAATCCAAAGTTAGTCATGTTAACAGCTACCACCTCTGAATAGAAAATGTCGTTGGCAGTTGGGTCAAGGCTGCAGTGTGTGGGTGTGTGTGAGCTGTTATGACAAACAGTTGCTGAACCCGAGACACCAGAGGGATGGAATGGTGTGGAACGGAGTAGGCTGGGCACAGCCACCAGAACTGTGTCACAGCCATGGCCTGAACACCTCTAGGAAAAAAATCCTCACATTAGCCTCCTACTTCCTCTTGAAGCTGAGTGGCTGTGCTAGCATGCTGATCCCAGGAAAAGCCAGGGAGCTCTAGAGCTGTGAGGAAAGGGGCAAAATTAATTTGACTTCTAGAATCAATGAGTTGTAGGTAAAAATCTTTCTAGAAAAAAATGTGTAGGGAAGCACTGAGGTTTGCAGCAGAGTATTTAGTCTAAGATCATTGTTGTGGGTTCCATGGGAGAGTGTGGCAGGAGCCAGAGGGTAACACAGTTCCGTGAAGGGCATCAAGGAGCCTTGGTGCTCAGCTGGGATCTGGGTGTTCAGCTGGAATCTGGGTGTCCAGCAGGGATCTGTGTGTTCAGCTGGGATCTGGGTGTGCAGCTGGAATCTCAGTGTTCAGCTGGAATCTCAGTGTTCAGCTGCGATCTGGGTGCTCTGCTGAAATGTGAGCGTTCAGCTGGAATTTGGGTGTTCAGCTGGGATCTGAGTGTTCAGCAGGGATCTGGGTGTTCAGCTGGAGCTCAACTCCAGACACAATCACTGATTTTTGCCATCCCACACTGGTGGAGGACGTGGGTGCAGCAGAGGATGAGAGGAACCCAGGGCTGTGGTGTGGGCAGCGTGCTCCTGGAAAGGAGCTAAGGAATCCAATGGGAAGTGTCTTTGTTTTTGTTCTTTTTGATGAATTCTCTGAACTGTGTGTCTAATTGCGCTCAATTACTCCCGCCTAGCGCAGGTGGGTTCACGGTCTCCAGGCAGGATGTACATTGATTTCTTTTGCAGGCCTGGAGACAAAAGTCATTCATAAAGGACGAGGAAGTTTGCTCTACTGTCAGTGAGGGGGGGTGGCATTTCTGCCTCTGTATTGTTGGCAGCTTCTACATTGATTCAATTTGAAAACTGAATGAGAAATTAACATGTTCTTGTGTGGACACATTTCAGCTAAATTATTAAATGAAGTGGTCAACTCTTCTCCCTGCATTAAACCAGGAGAAAAACTATAATTAACTATTTCATTGACTGAGGAGGAGTGGCAAAATTGATGTGAGACATTGACCTCATAGATTTTTGTTGTCCTTGCTGTGAAAGTGAGGCTGAGCTTTTAGGAATGAGAGTGGTGGGGCAGCTTTGTTCTCAGACATACAAATTATTTCAGTTAATTATTGCACCTTTTCTACTTTATCTCTCCTTCCCCTGGGAAGGATCTGGTTCTGCTTTACTCTGCCAGGGTTTAGGAACCCCATCACTCCACAACTTTGTGTAATCCCTGTTCTCCTGGTGGTCCTTGCTGCCTTGTGTGGAAGGAAAGAGGGACAGCAAGGCCTCTGGTTGGGATGTCTGTCCTGTGAAACTCCTGTACCGCTTACTCAACATAACGAGCTCTTCCAGGAGAACTCCAGCAAGTCTCGGGCACTAGCAAAGGTCACTTGGTGTCAGTCCCAGGGATGCTGGCAAGTGTCCTGGCTGTGTTGGGCCCCGTCCAACACCCATCTGCTGCCAGGTGTGCTAAGGGTGACAGGGAGGTGCTTCCTTGGCACAACTGCCTGCTGCTGGTGGAGCTCTGGAGCTGGCAGTGTGAGTGTGGGAACTGGGAAATGGGAGGCAGCAGGTGGGGAATGGCTGGGAAGGGACCCTGGGGCAGCCAAGCAGGGCCCAGCTCTGGCTCAGGGATGGATAAGCACTGCTCTGAAAGAGGAAGGGTGAGAGGTTTGTGGCAGAAAGCAGACTTGCACCTTTAGTGTGTTGCAGCCTCTTGAACAGATGGCTGGGGGTGCTGGGAGCAGGGCAGCAGTGACCCTGGCTGACCCCTCATGTTCTCCAGGGCTGTAAAGTCTGGATTCTGGGCACAGGGTGTGGCTGGGATTAAGCAGAGATTATGTAGAAAATCCATGGGATGTGGAGTGCTGCCAGCTGTTTGCTCCAGGGGACAATGCTGTCGTGGTTGGAAGAGCAGGCAGTTTTCTGTGCAGCACAGAAAACGTGCTTTTGTAAAATCTGGGAACACATGACTCCATAGAGCACTGCACAATGAGAACTGCAGGACTGCATTCCCCTCACTGTGAGTGCTGCCACAATGCAGTACTCCAAGCCCCTTGGAGACAGGAAAACACAGGCATTTTATCCACTACACCCAAGTTAGCCTTCTAATACAAAATTTTATTGGGCACATAGGAGTGCATTTCTCACACTGTGTGGCATCAGTAACAGACTCTGTTGATTCCAACGTAATACCTTTAAACATCCCAACTGTGCATCTAAATACATAAAACACAAAATTCCACAATGATTCAGGCTGGACAGGATTTGAAAGCTCATCTCATTCCACATCCCCTGCCATGGGCAGGGACATTTTCCTCTATCCCAGTCTGCTCCAAGCCCTGTCCAAGCAGATCTTGGACACTTCCAGGGATGGAGCAGCCTGTGCCAGGGCCTCACCACCCTCACGGTTATAACAGGGCATCAATAGGTATAGCAGAGTTATTACCTCTGCTGGTTTCATGCTTGAAGTTTCATTAGGAATTGCTTGGGACTTCATGGGGCACATGGTGTTTTGATATGAGGCAAGTGTGGGAGAGATGCTTGTGTTGGCCTGATTTGAGGAATAAATGGGATGTTTTTTGCCTGTGGTTTATTTTTGTCCCCTTTTCAGCCAGCCCAGCACACCTCGATGCTGGGGAGCTGCTGAAGGTCTCTCACCCAAATGAACACCACAGGCAGTACTGAGGGGGTGCCCGAGGGAGTGATGGGTTCAGTGCTGCAGCCTAGAACTGGTGAAAGTCTCATGTGGCACTGGGGGTCTGTTAAGTGTGTTCACATATCTCTGTCTTACATGTGGCAGCTCCTTGAACCTTACCAATTTTTAATGGTACTCTACTGTAATAAGAATATATGATCACTCACTGGGTAGGAGAGACTGAAATCCCTGCGAATGCAGGTTTTCTATGAGCTTTCTGAGAGCAATATAGCAGGAGGCATTTAAGGCATGCTGGTGGAAGAAGGTGAGCTATCCATCAACTGCACAATCTTGGATTTGAGTCTTCTATTTAGATTAAACACGTTAAGAAAGATGGATGGTAAACGTATTTCAGCAGCATTGTCCGCAAACCAGAGCGGAATATAAAGAGTCTGGGAGAAGGATTCAATTACACTGGCAAATAGCTTGAGCAAGAGCTGGGTAGGAAGGGAGCTCGTGGGGCAGTGGGATGCGGATTTATGGAGTTCTGCGATAAAAACATAGCTTTCATTAAACCCTCCCGTTCCCCTCACATTTGTACTGCGTGGAGACGTACCTGGGAGCTGCTGCAGGGGGTGGCTGTGTGCTGTGCAGCTGTTGATGCGTGTGTGATAGTTTATGTACATGGGTGGCATCCTAAAGTGAGGCTCCTTCCAGCTCAGGAATTTGGGTTGGCTTTGTTTTTGTTGGGAAACACTTCTGTGCTGGTGCTTTGGGGTGACTGCTGACTAAGAGGTGATGTTGGCATTCCCTGCCTTAGGTACATGGAATTGGGAGAGGGAGAAACCCGACCCAGCCCTCTGGTAATCTCAGTGTTGGCTCACAGGGTGTTCTCCTGAGCTGCTTTAATGCAGTCAGGATGGGAAGGGTGAGTCTTCTGGTTATGCCCAGAAAGAAATGAGTTGTATTCTTGACGTGTAAAGGACGTGCTTGAAAAGGCCAAGGCATCAAGGTGGCTGTGTTACAGGGCTTCCTTGTACAATTAATTGGTGCCCAAGACAAATATGAACAGTCAACTGTATATTCTGCCTCGGTGTGAGGTTCAGAGGAGCAGGAATGGGACTTGCCAGCACTGCCATTGTAAACCCCTTTTCCTGCAGCATTCCTTGAGCTGTGCAGTTACCTGGTGCCTGTGGGCAAGGTGTTTTCTTATCTTGAGCTGAAACTCTGTTCTTTTCCTCCCAGTCTGGCACTTGGCAATTAAGGAACTGTGTGATGCCTGTACTTTGATCTTTACCTGCTTCTGAGTCCCTGGTGTTGCTGTGATTCAGAGAAGTTGGCATTGCTGTGACCAGTGGCTCGTGTGGCATTTTGCTGTCAGTGTTTCAGTGGTGTTGTGTAGTGCTCAGTGTGCTCCTTCTGTGAAAAACAAAGCCCCAAAACCTGCTGGGGTGAAACTCTCATCCTCGAAAGACTCAATTCTCTGCTAATGCTCCTCTTTGGGGGGAGTTACAGTGCAGGGAAGAGTCAGCACATTTGTGTTCTCTGTTGTGGTTCTTTTCATTGAAAATAGGTGATTTTCCTTTCCAAATTCCTGTTGCTGTTCTTTGTTCAGTTGATTTGCCCTTGCTTGGGCAGGTATGAAGATCCAGGTGGCTGCCCAGGGTTGAATGCTGGGCGAGATCAGGATGAAGTTAAGATGCAGGGAATGGCTGAGTAGCTGAAGTGGCTGTGATTCATCCCAGGGGTGAGCAGTACATGGTTTTGTGCTCGAGTCCTCCCTGCAGTACAAACATCTCATATCAGCTCATGGGCTGTAGGACAAGAGGCCCCAGTAGGTTGCTGAGACTTTGTGAGCTCATTCTGCTTTCTCTGGGGTTTTTTCACTTGGCTGTTTAACAAAAAACAACACAGAAGCTGAAAAACCCAACCCACACACAGATCTGCCTGGGATTTCTCCCCTCCTGGAGTTCTCCTGGATGCACAGCCTCTGTGGGATAACTTGGCTCTGTGTCTTGCTCTCTTTCTGTATTTTAGGCAGGGTTTGTGCAGGTGTTTTTTTCATGGAGGTGATGGTTTGTGTTTAATTTCATTACAGCTTTGACTGACCCATGGGCTGAGTGTCCAGCAGAGCTGTCTCTGTGTTTGTGTTTCCAGACACCTTCCCTGCATCCCCAGAGCCACGGGGCTCTCCCAAGGTGGCAACATCAGGATAAGCTCTCTTGAGTGAAACTTTTAATTCAGTTGTGATAAAAATGAAATTTGGGGTGTTTGTCCTATGATGTGGCAGTGGAGGGCCACCTCCGTGGCTTTCCTTCTTCCCAGACCACCTTAAAAACAGGGAGCCCGTTCCCGTAGAAAAACTCCCGAGCGCCGCGCCCCCCCCCCCATCCCAGGTCAGAGACGGGGCGGGGGAGCCGCGCCGGAGCCGCCAGCTGTGCCACTGACAGGGAGAGAGGAGAGAGCCGGCCGCCCCGTCTCCCCCCCGGTTCGCTGCAGAAAAGCCCCTCCCCAGCCCCGTCCGCGGCCGGGAGCCGGCGGGGAGAAAACCCAGGGTCTGCGGAGCCGCCCGCCCCGGCCGTCCAGCCGCCATGCAGCCTGCCCGCGGCTGCCGCCGCCGGAGCGGAGGGGAGAGGAGCCGGCCGCCCCCCCCCCCCCCCGCTGGTTCGGCATGGAGAAACCCCAGCCGCGCCCCGTCCGCCCGCAGCCGCGGAGCAGCCTCTCCCCAGCCCCAGCCGTTCCCCGTGCCGGAGCGGAGAAAAGCCCCAGCCGCCCCGTCCGCCCGCAGCCGCCACGCGGTCAGCCGCCGCGGCCAGATGAAGCGTCCCCGAGCCGGCCGGACCGCTGTCCCGCTTCAAGAGAAAAAAAAAACCCCACACCCGCCACGTTCCACCTCCCACCGCACAAGCCCCGGCCCAAACCCCTGCAAACGTTGCCGCCGCTGTGAAGCAGCATGAGACCCCGAAACGCCATTACTGCGGCAGAACCAGCACGCGGCCGCAAAGAGCTCCAAGCGCTCGCCCCGGTGATCCCGCATGCAAATTAAGGACTCCAAAAGGATCTCGGGATAAAGTTTAACATCAAAAAAACCCTTATCAAATAAAAACCAAGTAAAATTAAAACGGATAAGAACTAATACTCAGCCGTGTGGACCCTGAGGAATCAGAAGAGCTAATTTCTCCGGTTTTGCTTACTAGCCGTAAGTTAAAAAGACCAAACCAGAGATGAGACCACAGGAGAAAACAAAGAACTGTCAGGACTCTGGGATTGCTTCCCAGCGAGGGCCAGTCCTCCAGCTCTGTTGAATTGCCTGCAGCAGAGCTGATAAAGCCCTCCTCCTCCACGGCGACCACGGGCAGCCAAAAACCCCTCGAGCAAATATTAATAAGAGCTGATTAATAAAGGCGTTTATGGAGATTAACATTTTCTCCGCCCATTTTTATTCATAACAAGTTGTGTGGGTTCCCAATATAATTTTCCAGCCCATTTTTGGTCCTTGTTGCTGTGCACATCACTGAGTCACTGAGGTGGGAGGGACCTTGCAGTGCAGGCCCACAACCTGGGACAGAGTTGGAGCCATGCAGAAGGTGACTTGGATGATTTTGCAGCTACCAAACTACCAAAAGCCTTCCTGCATTTTTTTTGTTATGTCTGTAGCCTGTCAACCATTTAGATTTTTTTTTCTTCTTTCAAGTTTGATGGCCAGCCAACATTTAGGATTTTTTTTTTTTTACTTCATTGGTCAAGTCTTTTCATTTCACACCATTACCCATGTGATTTGGGAATCTTTGAGCGTGTGCCACACTTGTGCTGTCGAGCCACAGTCGCCGTGCTGTGAGCCAGGTCCCAAGCCTTCCCTCCAGTTCCTGGAGGTGGTGAAGAAAGTTGTGTAGGTCAGCTTGGAATCATCATGCTTGCAAGGAAAAAAATTAAAACTGACTTCAAAGGACAACTCTGACACGGTCAATTAATAATTAAAACAGTTTTTTAATGAGCTATGCAATTACCTGTGTGTCCCTGGAGATGATAGTTTATGGTATTATTGCTCAGTGCCCTTTCTTTAGTCATGGCAGATGACATCTGTAATTTAAAGCAGGCGAGACATTAAAGTGACAGAACTTTCATTAACCTTGTCTAAAGTTTGTTAATGACAAATGTCTCGTAAAGAAAAGCTATTGTCAAAACAGCAGCTTGGTGTCAGGAGGAGCCTCAGATCCTGTGGCCTAGGGGCTTCTTTTTGGCCAGTGAAGGTGTGTGAATCCTCCTACTGTGCCAAGGCAGGGGTGTGCCCGTGGCAGGCAGGATTGATGGGAATTTGTCTCCCCTCCCACCCTGGAATCCTTGAATGGAGCATCTCCTATCTGGGGTGTAGTCACAGGTTGTACTCCCTGGGGGTTTTCACTTGGCCTTTGTACTCGAGGAACTGGAATGAGTTCAGGCTTAACCTTTCACTAAAAAATTGTGGCTTAGAATTTTGGCTCAGTGGGGGGCATGGCCATTGCTGGTCTTGACCAGTCTGCCACTTCTCTTTCCCCAGCTGTGAAAGGCTACAGTCTCTGCCTGCTCCCAGCCCTCACTCCTCATGGGGATTTGTCCCTGCATCCATCAGGAGCATTCAGATACTTCTGCAAATACCTTCTCATGAAATATCAGTAAATCTGACAGCCTTAACTCTCAGGTGCGAGTTCTTCAGGGCAGCATCATCCCCTGGCTGCCCTGAGGAGTTAATTTAGTTTCCACTGGAGTCCTGATTAAAAAAGAAATTATCTGCCTGAATCATGAGCAACTTTGTGGGAAGGGGGTGAGGCACAGGGAGGTGCCTTAGCAAGGAGACTGCTTTGAAAAGGGTCAGATCTGAACATCTCAGTGGGGAATGCCATCTCAGTGGTGAATACATGGAAACAGAATTTTTGCAGCATTGTGTCAGTGAAGACACTGCAGGGAAAAAAATCATTTTGTTCGGCATTTTTGCAGTTTCTGATACAGAACAGGTAGGAAGTGCCTTGTTAAGTTATTGATTACCTTCAGATGAACTTCCAGGAGTTTATAGCAGCACAGTGTGCCCCTAGACTTTGTTAAACTGGATTAATTTTTGCTTCTAATCCCATGAGGCTTCCAAACCTATTAATACTGAGTGCAGCATTTAGGAAGCATCCTCCTGGCAGAACATCTCAGCTGCGAGTGTGCTTCAGATCACGAGACATCAGCTTCATCTGCCTGGGAGAAATGTGGTTTCCCTTTTCAAATTAACAATAAGAAATGTAAATGCCTGTGTGAGGGTTACACAGCATTTCATGCCTTTGTTTGTTGTGGCAAATTGGATTTAAAACACTTGCTCCTGCGAGAGGGTTTTATGTGCCCTGAAGAAAGGATTTGCTATAGTTGCTGTGGCCCTCCCTCCCATCACTGTGTGTGTACAAACACACACACACACACACACACACAGACATGCTTACATTGTGTTTGTGTATCTGGACAGAGGAGGGAAATGCAAGATCTTCTTGTTCTAATGTTTTGTCAGGATTTGGGTGCAGGTTGCTCAAGCAGGAACAGTCCCCAGTCTCGGTGTCTCCTCATTTCAGTGTGGAGTTCCTGTTGGTCATTCGTTGGCATCAGATTCATCTCTCATCTGGGAAGGGTTTCCTCATTTGGGAAGGAAACAAGACATGCTGATGTTAATGGTGTAGTTACAACCCAAGGTTGACTCTTCATTCCATGTCCCCTTCATTTTGCTGTAACTGTCCAATAGGAAAAGTTTCTTGGACAAAGGGCACTCCCTATGTGGCTTCTTACCAGTGTCAGTGTCCTGACGGAATTGAGACAATCCTTCGGTTTCCCATAGAAATTCCACTTGCTCCTGTACACCACCACTTCTTGATAAAGACAGAACAGGACACAACAGACGCTGTGGATTACTGTCATGGAGAGAGAAAGGGCAGTGAGGATGCTGGGCAGCATCATTATAAGTGGATTTTGAAGGCAACTTAGATTATTTACAGCAGTGTCTGCATTTCTGGTGATCCCAGAAATTCTGCTGAAGCCTCTCTGCACTTCCAGGATGAAACACCAGGTCCCTCGTGGCTGCTCTGACCTTCCTCCCTGTGCAGATAGCAACCCTTTGTGGGTATTACTCAGTTCAAGTGGTAGCAGAGGTGCTGAAAAGAGAGTAGCTATTATGTCTGTTTATCTAAGTAAGACATAATGTGTATTCCCCAGATGGGTGTATCATGTTGCCAAACTTTTGTCTACAAATTGCTAAAACCGGTTAAGCAAGCACGTTTGCAAATGCAGACGGCTCTAGGGAACGTACTTTTATGTGAAATAGCCCATTAATTTGAACAAAATGTTTTAAATAGTTTTAGATGATTCTTTCTAAAAGCTCTGTTGCTCCAGCACGAGGAATGGAGGATGAACAGAGCAGCTGCTGCTCCTCTCTGGTAGGGATGGGCTTGAGAGGGCAGTGGGGCACTGAGCTCAGATCAGTGCCTGATCTGCTCCTGGCACAGCCAGCAGTGACCTTTCAAACAGCCAGGACTGCCTCGGGCCATGTGTTTTGGTGTTTCACTCCTCTGGACCTGCAGGAACATCCCACGCTGCAGTCTCACCTGTTGCAACTTACCAGGCCCGTGCTGTCTGTGCTGAGGGATGTGTTTTCCCTTCTCCACAGCTGCCTTTCAGGTGCTTGAGGAATTTTCTCTTTTCTGCTCAGCTCAGTCTCTGTGTGCAAGATTGTCTCTCAGGGAGGCTGCAGCACCCAGCCTGGGCTCTGCTCCAGCTGGGAGCAGCACCTGGCTCTGAACTCCTGCCAGCTTCCCTCACAGCCCACAGTGTCTGTCCCATTGCACAGCCCCACCAATGCTGGGACCCAGGAGCAAGCAGTACAGATGAGAGACTATGTCTCACTCATCCCACAGCCCGTGAGGAAGTCCAGCACCCCTTGTTTATCCAGGATAACTTGGTGTGAGGTGTGAGGAGGTGCTGGTGTGGCTTGGCAGAATGGTGGGATGCTCACTGGCTGCCTCCTTTGGTTTGTGGCTGCTCTGGCGTGATTTCGTGGCAGATGGTTCAGCTTTACCAGTCTTGAAGAAGGCTAAAATAGGAACAGGTTTGTTTTTAAAGAGTGAAACAACCAGTGCATGGCAAACTTGTGATTATTGTGGTGTTTCTTGGTGGTTTACAATACAAAAATATCAAATACTGCATGGTTCAGGACTGAGGGTGCTGGGGGGAAGCAAGGTTAAGCAGCATCTCACACCTTCCACTTCACATCTCATTATTCATTGCTAATAGAAGCCTGGACCATCTGTCTCTGCAAAGAACATTTGGATGTGACAGGCATAGGAGATGTTACAAAACTTTCTCTGCGAGATGTTTATTTCTGGCATGTTCTGGCCGTGTTGTCCCTGTGTCTCCCACAGTGGACGAGCAGCCCTGGCGCTGGGCAGCTGCTGCAGGGAGCTGGCTGGAATGCCAGGATGTCCCCGTGAGCTCTCAGGGCCACCAGGAGCTATGAGTGCTGCTTCCTTGCCTCTTAAATTCTCTTGAACTTGCAGACAACCTCCCAGAAACCCTCTGAGTTTTTGCCACGTCTTAGCAGCGATGCTGAGTGTCTGTCCAAGGCCATGGGGTGGGAAGCAGTGTGTGATCAGGATTATGGGGTGGGAAGCCAAGTACCCCATCAGGATTGTGGGGTGGGAAGCAGAGTATCCCATCAGGATTGCAGCAGTTTCTGTTGAGGGCTTGCTGCAGGTCCTGCCCCTGTCCCATCCTTCCCTTTCCATCAGTACTCTGCCTTTGGAATGCCCTGGATGGGCTGAACCCAGAGCTGGGGCTGCAGGGTGTTTCCCTCTGCCCCACAGCACACACAGCACCCCTGAGAACCTTGCCATCTTCTTTTCCTACAGTCCTGCCGTAGGGAGACATAGAATATCAAATATCCATCTCCCCTGGAGGGAAGGAACTGCTGTGGGATTTTAAAATTCTTTTATGTTTTCTTTCAGCAGCGCTGAGGAAAAATATCTTCTTGGTTCCATCAGTTAAAGTGATGCTTGTGAAAGCCTTAGCAAATGCCTTCTTTCCATCTGTTTATTAGACTTCTGAATTTAAGCAGTAATCAGAAAACCAAACAGAAAGGATCATGTTGCGTGTAAAGTCCCTCCTGGTTAGGTTTCAGTCATCTTGGTGGCCGTGGTGCCATCCAGAGTATGTTTCCTCGGAAGAAAATCAGATGGAGCAAAGTTGGCTTTTGGGGGGCTTTGTTATTAACTGCACCTCTGGCTCTGTGTTAGCAGCAAGCCCCAGGTGCTGCTGACAGGGCAGGGACACAGAGTGGGTAATGCTGGCACCACTGTCCTGCTGTGTGCCACTTGTTAGAGAGGACAGGGATCCATTTAAATGCTGAATAATTGAAGGCCAGGAGTGCAGCGAGCGAGACGTTAAGGCTGGCTACTTAAGGAAGAGATGATGCATTCCTGCAGAATCCTTTTTTCTTACTTTTTGAAGGCATTTTAGGGAGAGATTCTTCCTAAGGGGATTGAGGTCATCACTCTTTCCTGTTTAAGACCTGGTGAATTGCCTCTTGGACACTTTATCTCGTGAATGACATGGTGTTCAGTCAGGGGGTTCTGCTGACAGCGTGAACCACATGAGCATAGCTCAGTTTGTGAACATCAGCAGAATCGGAGATGGAAATACCTCCGTGGCGTTGGTGATTTAGTCATGGAATGTAAAGAATTTTCAACAGTAAATGCACCGGCTTTTGAAGCTTCTTTATCCTCTGCAGAGTTTTAACTTAGATGGCAATGGGATATCGGTATTCATTTTATAGAATTTTTTCCGGAAGATATTCTTCTTATTTATGCCAGCCTGACGTCGTTTGCATTCAGTTGTTCTGTTATCAATAACTGTAGAAGCAATCTGAGCAGAGTTTGCAGAAATTGCTTTGTCTGTGCTTTCCTCCTCCAGTATTTATTGGCTGACACTCTAATGTGATTATTTCTCTGTGTCTCTGCTAAAGACACAGCTTGGAAAGATGCTACCCCAAGATGCCAAATCTGCACTTTCCTTCATAGAATTTGTGAGAGAACAACTGTTTATTACAGGCACCTGATTTGAAAATTATTCCTTTGGAAGATGAAGATTAAGCACCGTTGAATTTATATTTGTGATAGATAGGTCTCAGCTCTGTGATATAACAGTAGGAGCGTTGAAATCCTGGAATGATTTCATGTGCTTGTGCTGACAGGAGATGGTAGGAGAGAAAAGTTTTTACAGGACAAGAAACAAGTTGCTGAACTTGGCATCTGCAATAATCTTGATTGGCAATACATGCCTTGGAGCAGAATATTTGGCCACTGAGCTAGAAAATTGTTATCAGTTGTGGCAAGGCTATTTTTAGGCAGTAACATCTGTGGAACACCATTTCCTCAAACTTTCACTATCTTTTGACAAGTCAGCCAGATGTGACTCACTTGAGCATATTGGGTGGAGAGGAAAAAACAAAGTGTTGTGTTTACCAGAAATGCAAACATGACCTTTTCAGGATGAAGGCAGTCTTTATTCCCAGCCCATGGAAGAGGCAATAAGAAAAGATGGATTTTCATCATCATATTAAACCTCTTTACTGTGCAGTATTGTGGTCCAATGCTCTCACAGAAATCATGTTTCAAGAGGCAAAAAACCAATTTTGTCTCCTTGTTTCAGAGCAGAAAGGGGAGGGAACCAGTGATGGTGTCCTGATTCTCACCTCCTATGTCATCTTCTTCTCACCCCCCATGTCCTGGGTCTTGGGTTTGGCACTGTCTTGAGGAGCTTTTCTTACCTGGAGATGGGGCTGACTTTTCTCAGAGCAACCTGCCCTGGGAGCAGAGTGTTTCTGCCCACCCTGGAGTCACCAAGAGCCCCTTGGTTAAATCAGATGGAGGGTTTGGTTTCCTGCCTGTATCCCAAATGCCATGCTAAGGAGAGTCTCCTCTCCCTGCAAGCTCCTGTATGAGGAAGCTGTGGAGCAGTTTTGGCTTCTTGTGGATGAAGAGTCTGTGGAGCAGTTTTGGCTGCATGTGGATGAGGAGCCTGTCTCATGGTGGCTGTTTGGGTGTCTCCAGTGTGGAGGTTGACTCGGTTTCAGAGCTGCATTCCCACTGCTTGCTGGAGCTGGGGCTTGGCTGGGGAGCTGCATCTCTTAATCTCTGTGCCCTGTTGGGCACAGACACCCGTGACACGTGGGAGGCCGTGCTGTCACCACATGTGGGAGTGAGCCACCTTCTGTCACCCTGCTTTGACACTCAGGGTGCTGTGTGTGGGAGTGGGAGCCTGACTGCAGGGCTCACAAACAGGTCTGGCTTCAAACCCGTTGCTGACTGCTGTCATCATAAGCAGATTTGTTTAAGGAACTTCCAAAATTTGCCAGGATAAGTTAACTCACAGCACTGTACTCACTTGCTGCTGCCTTGGTGCCAGAGCCCAAAGAGGAGGGCGGCCCCAGCACAAGGGGTGGCACTTTGGAAAGGTTTGGGGTGGTTTTTGTAGCCCAGGAATCACATTTGTACCATGCAAGCCACAGTGGAATTGCCATGGGAGACTGCAAGAACCCCATGGTGCATTTTAGTGCACGAGGAATCCGCAGCATTAAGGGTGTCTCATCCTCTAACAGGGCTTAGTCAAAGCAAATAAGCCCCAAGGAGGTATTACCTGCCAGGCTCCGACTGGGCCGTTAGAACAGAAGTCAGACCTTGACATTTGATGTCTCTGAAACAGGTTTTGGCTTAAATTCACTTGTTTACTACCACAGTCGGGAGCAGATTTGTTAGACAGGGCTAATTACATGTGCTTGTTCCAAAATCATTTGGAAACTGTAACATTTGTTGCTTTTCAAGCGCCTTAAAATATGCAAATATTTCATGCAATGAAGAGAGCTGATTTTTGCAAGAAGCCACAAATGGTGTTACAGCCAAATATGATTTTAGAGGTGGCCCAAAGCAAATCCACTGGGTGTCCTGACAGGAGCAGGGAGGAGGAGGACGGGGAGGGTTCTGTGACATTGGTGCCAGTGTCTAATCACAGGTGAGAAGTGAGCAGGTGGAGAGGTTGTTTGCTCTCTTCGTCTGGAACTTGTTAAATGAGTAGTGGGAAGATGACCAGGAAGCATTCCCAGTTCCAGATGAAGGGATGTGCAGGGGGGTTCTCATGGGTATGCTTCTCACAGTGCTGCTGTGCATCAGCCAGGAAGTGCTGGCACTGCCTTCAGCTGCACTTACAGGCTCTGACACCTCTGATCTGGGAATTCCTGGGATCACAGTGTTCTAAATATTGCTGGGTTTCTTACTATGAAGTGTTTGGCTCGTGCTGCTCAGAAGTTCTGCTGTCTTGACAGGATCCCAAACTCCCTTCCCCAGTGAGTGGAAGCTCGGCCTGACCCTCTCTGCTCTTGAACAGTTTTATAGAAAGCAGGTGGATCTGGGGCTTTTCAGTATTCTGCTGAAGGTCCAACCTCCCCAAACCAT
The DNA here is from genome assembly GCF_965231275.1 of Zosterops lateralis. NCBI lineage: Eukaryota > Metazoa > Chordata > Aves > Passeriformes > Zosteropidae > Zosterops > Zosterops lateralis. The sequence goes on along the minus strand of NC_139785.1, from coordinate 634,801 downwards.
GTAACTAGAAGAGACACTGATTGTCTATCATGGGAGCAGGGATTGGAAAGTGTTTCCTTTAGGTAAGTCCAATCACCCAAAAGTGGTTGGAGCATCCAGAGACACTGATTCTTCCCATATTTTAAGTCTGGATAATTTTATAAAAGCCCTCTTATTTTGTTTGTGTCTGCTGGAAGCCATGTCTATCTGCCAACCCTTTGGAAATGTCATGATGTAATTATTTTAACAGGCAGTCCGTGCTCCTTTATTTGGGGGATATTAACCTTTCTAAACAAAAGAAATGTTAATATACATGGGAGACACAGCTAATGGGATTTCATTTTTCTTATTAGAACAGACTGAAGTTCTCTTTTTAAATTATTGTAAAAGAATTCAGCAAGTCAAGTAATTGCCTTCAGCTAATCCACGATGGCAAATTTGAATGTGAATATCCAGATCATTCTGTATGGATGGGAAAAAAGTAATGTGATTTGCTTGTTTTTTATTTGCTTTGGCTAAACAGTGTTGAAGGATGATATAAATTCATTGAATTCTAAACAAAGAACATGCTAATTATTAATGCGCCGAGTTGTGATGCGCTGTGAACGTGCTGTTTAATTTGCAAGGCCTATGGTGGCCTGCTTCTATTTCATTGCATATTGATTCAAAGTTTGTGTGTGTTTGTGGTTTGGTGGTTTTCCCTGATAGCCAGGGAATTTCAGCTGGATTTATGGGCTTTTCCCCCTGGTGTGGATGCCGTGTTCAGATCTGGGCACAGCCGTGCTGGCTGCATGGCTCTGGACACAAATGGATAATACTTTATAGGGCTTGGCTCAGGTTGACTGGATTAATTGAAAGATTAATTTCTCTGTGTGCAGCCTGTCCTCAAGGCTGCCTCCTGCTCACCAAACAGCCCCCGGGCTCGCCCTGGCCTTTCCAGGCCAAACACTGTTGCTTTTTACAAGCTGATGCTGCATTTAAAGTCATTCCTTCCCTGGCGTGCCTTGCGGTTGGAACGCGTCGGGATAAATATCCCAGGCTCTGCAGGATTTATCTTCCAATCTCGATTTCAAAGGGATATTTCCAAGCTCTCTAATCACTGGCTTTACCTGCAGCCAACTGGTGTGGTTTGCAGCGTTGCATAGCTGTCTGGTCCCCTCCGCTGGGGCTCGGAGGGAGCCACGCTCACAGCAAATGGATACGGAGCGGAATTCGCTGTGACCCCCCGGTGGATAAAGGAGGATGAGTGGAAAGCCGACTTGATTGCATGTTGGAAGAATATTTGTGCCTGATTTATGTTCTAATTTTAGTATTGGGCTTTCTTCACGATAGTAAAATGTCACATTAGCATGGAACTTTCCATCTAATGCGCTGGGAACAAACACCGGTGCTGAGGCCATGGTTTGGGCTTCCCTGAACGTCAGGATCCAATGGCTTTGCTACAGCAGAGTCTTGGTTAAAGCTGTGCCTCTGTGTGTAATTTTGTATGAAATCCTTGGGTAGTAGTTGCCTTCCCTTTTTCTCAGAAGTGCTCAGAGAGATCTTCCTGGAGTAATTGATCCTGGTGTTGTGGTGTCAGGATGCTCATTAGAGGCTGGAATAAAACAGCCTCCAAAGCCCGATGATTCCCAAATCCTTGGCAGTGTTAAAGTACACAGGTGGGGGAATTCCTTCTTGGCACTTCATGTTTGCGTTGGATTCTGGCTATAAATCCAAGTGAAATTTTCATCCAAAGAAAATTGGACCCCTCACTACCACCATGTCAGACCCCAGGCTCACCACAGTGTCGGCTGCAGTGACTACCCCTGAGTGCTGTTGGTGGGAAGCTTCTAAGATCTCGTCTTCTGCAGTGTTGGAGACTGCTCCTCAACCAGTGATACGAAGGAATTAATAATTCATCTTGTGTCTGTAGGAGGAAAATTAGTCTTAAATTTGATTAGTAAATGACAGGTTTCAGCCTGGTAATTTGCAGCCTTTATTAACAAACTTGTAGAACTTATCAATAACGCTGGGAGCCTCTTTATTTTGGGCACCTTTATTGTAGCTGGTGTCATTTTTCCCAGGAAAGGGGTGCTGGTATTCCTATCTTGTGCCAAGCTCGTTAAGGGTCCAGGACTGTTCCACTTGTACGTGGTGCCTCTTGCCAGTTATATGCCACAGATGAATCACAAGCCTGTTTTGATTCCTGGTGGTTCTCCGCCTGCTTTGCCAAATCGCCCAAGATTTCTTTCTGAGATGATCCTCAGTGGTTAACCACGACTTAGAGCCTGTCCACAGATTTTATGTGGGATTTTTGGGTTTCTCTCAAGTGGCGGTATGAGACATGCTGTGAAGAAAATAGTAGCCATATGTAGTCTAGTCTTGTCGAAAGTTGGGAGAAGCTGTGGAGTGAAACTCTTCCAAGTCTTGTTGGATTTTCCTTGGCTCTGCAGTGCTGATGTGCTAGTAGCCCTGCAGTGAATCAGGGACTTAAGAGTCCCTTGAATTTCCTAAAAGTCCCAAGACAACTTGAGGAGCAGTTTGTTTTCTTGGTGTTTATTTTAGTGCCTTTGCACAGTTCTGGGAGGTCACAAACCAAACCCTGCTCAGATGGGGAACTGCTCTGGGTAAACTGTGCTGCACTGTGAGTGTCAGGAGGATTTCACTGAGGAGGAGGAGGGTTCTGGGGGTGTTTGAGAGGCTGTGGGCTGTGGACATGCTGGCAGAGTCTCTCTCTGAGCTGATTTGTTATGCAAATTGGCAGCTGAGCATTGCGTCGCGCTCACTTGGGATGATGCTCTTAAAAGTTGTTCTGCTTTTGTAGATAAACATGAAGACATCCGCTTTCAACTTCGCATTCTTTAACCTTGTTTTATTCCTTGCCTAGTGCTGACACTTTCAAGGCAGATGAAAATCAGACTAAATTTAGCAGGGAGCAGAGCCCCCATCCCTCATTCTCCCCCACCCTACCCATTCCATGCGTAGCATGTGTATCCTTTCGATTAGTTTTGCCCTTGGTTTCTGCTTCAGATGTAAAGTTTTGCAAAGTGATGCTGAAGAGAAGCCTGAGTTTTTTATGAAGTGAGCACTTGGCATGGCATGTCTTCAGTCCTTTGCAGAAGTGAATCTGGAGACTCTGTTTCCCCTTGCTGGGCTGCGCCGTGCTCTCTTCCTGTCTTGGCACTTCTGCCTTATTTGTGCTTCAGAGAGGTGAATTTTCTGTATCTCTTGCTGCAGGATGGAGCTACTGATCTGGAGAAATTTCATAGCTGGTACTGGTGAGCATCAGTGTTGACAGACTGTGTGTGTGCTGGTCGTTGCTGCTCCTCCGAGAACCCTCCTCAGACATTCCCCAACTCATTTAGTCCCATAGTCTCATTTAGTCCCTGTTTGAGCAAAGATTAATTATTTTGCTGTGTTGTGATGGCTGTTCAAAGCCAAGCCCTCGGGGGAAGGATTTTTTTAAGGCAGTTGAGCCTCCAGATTTAATTTGAACTCCTGTCTCTGCATTTGGACAAGCAGATTAATTGACCCTTGATAGGTGTGAGCTCTGCTCCAAATGAACAAATTCCAGCTGCTTCCACTGTGCCTGTGCATGGGCAGATAAACGGCTGGGATATGTAAGGTGGGACACCAAAGCCCCCTTGTCCTGCTGAATAGGGGAGCAGAGTGTCTGGAGATGATAAGTATGGCTCTGGTCACCTCTGGTCCTTTCCAAAGGGACCCTGATGAACTGCTCCCCAGCTGGCTGGGGGCTCTGTCTGGCAAACCCCCAGCATCTCCCTCAGCTCCTCCTGTCTCTGCTGCCTGGTTGTTCCTTGTTCTCCAGCCCTTCATCCCACATGAGTTGGTGTGCACATCTAATGAGGAGAAATCGGTGACATCCCAGGCTTAGCTAACCCCCATCACTTGTGAAATTAGGCCCTCTTGAGTGTTGCAATGCTGCCCGATCGTAGGTGAGTATTTCTGTTATTAGATTTAAACATGCAGCTGAAGAACAGGACTGGCTGTTCCATTACCTCCTCCTGGAACCACTTGACCTTGCTCATGTGTGCCCTGGACCCAAACACATCTGTGCAAATGCCATGAGCTTCACGTGGTGCAGAGCGTGGGCACAGCCCAGCTGAACTGTCCAGGGGGGAATGTGGCCCTTCTGCTGTGGGCTGGGATGTGCCAGATGCCAGCAGGTTCTTTGGGTAAGCAAAAATGCTCCCAGCAATTTTCTTCTTAAATAACAGTACTTTGCATATTCCCTTCTGCTTTTTACTTATGAGAAACAACTACCTGTGCCCTTTATTTGTGAAACCAAAGGGATGTGTGTGCTGCTTCCAGTTGGGAATGAAACTCGAGTTTCCCCAACCCAAATCACATTTCCTCAGTGCTGTTTAGATGAAAATTACAAGTCCTATTTATTCTCTTACACAGTTGATGTGATTTTTAGCTACACACTGATAACGTTCATGAGCCAAACATAACAGTGGCTCTGCAGTATGATAAATTGGCCCTGGTTTTTAGTTCCTCTACTACCTTTGTTCTGAGTAATCAAATTAAAGTAATCTCTTATTACAGCATGGCAGAACCTGCACATGCAGCTGTTTTTTATGGTAGCTGCAGGTCTTAAGGTAAGTTAAAGTTATTTCAGTTGTTACTTATCTTTGGAATGACGATCATGACAAATGGCCAGTGTAATTTCTTTTCTTAGTAGATGGATAGAAAGGGAAGATATTGCACAGGCTGCTCACTAAATTCATAAATTTTTAGACTGGAAACACAGAGTTGGATATTGAAACACTTAACCTGACAAGGAGACAGAGAATTGTTTTCTGATCTTGTTGGTGCCATAAAAGGAAACTCAGTTGGTGAACCTCGTTGGCAGCTTCTTGTTGCTGTGTAATTTAGATGGCAGAAGAAATAATCCATGAGATAAGGATGGCTGGGGTTTGTTTTGCCTATCCTGCCAAGAGAATGGAGCTGTGGGGTCCAGCAGCCACAGCAGGTGTGTGTATCCCATAGGGTGTTTGGGGTAGGGCATGCAGTGGCCAGTCTGATAGGGATGTTCCATCAGGGATGTTGCCTCTCACCTGGGATGGGGCATCTCGTGTGTTTTGGGCGCTGTAGGTGAGGGTGTTGGTGAAGCTAAGGGTGGTTCTGGGGCAGGGCACACACAGTGAGACATCACAAGGCCCCGGGGAGCCCTTGTTGTAGCAAGCAAATAGCAAAGTGCTATTTGAGTCTTCTCTCCAGTAATATCTCTTTTAGCTGCATGTCTCTGGTTCAAAAGGATAATGTTTGGTTTAAGGTACCGATCATGCAGAGAAGGGCCTTCCTTTGCTGTCTCTTGGCTAACTAGTACGGACAGGAGCTGCAAGAAGGACATCCAGAAACCAGAGTGACTTGTCACGAAGATGTCTTAAGGATTGCCAGCAGTGCTGATGGAAATAAGCTCCTTCCCTCAGCCCTGGGCTGGCTCCATGCTCTCCTGCCTTGCTCCTCTCCTTCTTTGCCAAAGTGCCAGTAGGTGTGGTCAGCACAGAGCTCAGAGTACAGATCCAACTTCTCCCACAGTGTTCCTGCTTGTGTTCTGCCTTGACTGTGAGCCAGGCAGTTCTGGTGTGAAGTCCATGGGTTTGCTGATGTGCCGTTTTTTCTGCATGAAAGGAGGTTTTATTTAGTGTGATGTTAATTGGGTGTTGCCCTTCAGAATATGTCGTGTGATCCTTTAGGTTTGCAAGCTGGATGGGAGAGGAGCAGCTCCCTGACTGCATCTGCAGCACCTACACTTGCATTTGTAAGAGGGAAGGAAAATTTGGCTTCAGATTTTGCCAGCTATAAAGAAAATATTTTGATACAAGCTCATGAGTCATCAGAGGTAAAAGGGAGGAAGTCTGAGCAGTAGAGCTGCCTGTGGCTTCCCAGGCAGCCAAGTCTGAAATACAGGACCATAGTTGGAGAAGCTGCTCAGTCACACTGCGGTACCTGTGCCCCCAGACCAGGGAAAATGTGGTATCCATGGGGTTCCTCATTGTCTTTCCAGAGAGTGGGGCTGCAGCGTCAGCTGTGGGCTGACACTGAGCCCTGTGGATTGATGCTGAGCATCTCTTGGTCATATCTGGGGCAGGCTCCCTCCCTGTGTGATAACCAGGTGCTGTCCCTAAGGATGAGTGACCACCTTGCAGTCTCCTCCTGGTCTGTACAGGTGTGGTCTTCAGAAAACATGGCCTGCAGGGTTCTTCCATCATCATTTGTACCATGTGAACTGAACAGGAATTGCCATGGATGGACTGCCACCAGAGGACACAAACTCAGATAACCCTGCTGAGTTTGTGCACTGTTCAGCATCTGCTCCCCTGGGAATGGTCCTCACTGGTGCCTGGAGCACCTGTGGGACAGAGAAGGGTCAGGGGAAGTGCCTGGGCCACTAATAGCTTTTTCTTTTTTTGTGCCAGCTAGGCAGTATTGACCTCAGAGAGAACCTGGGCAGGGGCTCAGGCACTGGAGAGCTTGGCCACCATGAGAGGCCTCTCCCAATTGTTCTCCTTGATGTACCAGTATTTAAATGATGCTAAGTTTCTGTTCACCTTTCATTTGTTGGATGGCTGCTCAGAAAAGATAATTTTTTCATTTTCCCTGGGCTTCTGGATGGTTAAAAAGGAGCTGTGTGTCGTGCAAGATGGTTGCAGAAAGAGTGGCTCTTGGAATAAATAAATGGAACGCCTGTAAATCGGAGGCAGTTCAGTAGGGAAGGAGAAAAGGCAAGGCTATCACACGGGAAGCAGGTGGTGGCATCTCTGACTGCCTCCCTTCAAGGTTCCATCTGACAGAAAACCAAACTCACCCACGCCTGTAACACCACTTACTTCCGTCAGCACAGAATTCTGATTATTAATTTGAAACCGTATCAGTGTGCGAGTGATGTGGTGACATGCAGACAAACAGAATACTTTGGTCTTCCAGGGGCTGGCTGCTCGGTATAATTGCGGCTTTAAACAAATTCAGTGGCCGGAAAGCTGTAAAACATTTGCAGGCGAGAGCACGCTTTGAATATTCATCTTCTGTGAGTGTCACCAAGTGACATCTAAGAGTAACTGGGCAGATATGGGTGCCAGGCAAAATAGGGAGTGGGGAGTCTTGCTCACTGATTTGTATTCTAGATGTAAATCTTAAATTAGTGTGAGATTTTAAAATGGGTTTTTAAATGCCAGGCACATAAGAGGCGGAATTGATATTAATATTAATAGGCTTAAAAAGATATTTAATGAAATATTTGTATAATTTAATTTCTTCATAATCAAGTCAGAAAAGTATCAACTGACCACAGGGCCCAGAGAATTCCATTGGGCCATCCATCTGACAGGCCTCGATGTGTGGGGCATGACCTTGGATACCTGGATCTGCGCTCAGGTTTGGGCTGACCCACACCTCAGTTCTGCCACCCCAGATGTCACTTATTTGGCAGTAATGTGAGGATCCATATGGTGGCAGAGGCACTACATTCATCCCCTGGCCTTGGGGCTGGAGTTCTCCCCGTGCCAGAACACGGCAGTGCCGGGAAGGTGCAGTCCCTCGGCAGGGAGCCTTGCTCCAAGCAAATAAGAACTTGGAAGAAGTAAGAGTGGTATCCTGCAGATATAAATAAAATGAGGCCAGTTGCAGGAGGAGGAGGAGATGGGAGAGACTGAAATATTAATGAAGATATAAAACACTGCACCTACATTGAGAGCAGTGTGATGTTCTTGCTCATCTATTCATGTTGAGCTGGCTGGAGCTTTAAATTTTAAAGCCTGGGTGGAGAAGAGGGGCAAGGTTAGGCAGCTCGTTAGAGGCTGTGGTGATGCTCACAGGCAGCTGAATGGCTCTGAGGGGAGGGAGCCTACCATCCCAGGGATTTGGCAATATCCCTGTGGCTGAGCCTGCTCTGTTGGGCATCCCTCCCTCGTGCAGGGTGCTGAGGATCTGGTGCAGCTGGAGTTTGGGGCTGATGGATGGGATGTCTGCTGCTGAAAACCTGTCTGTGTCAGGGGCCAGGGAGCAAGGGCACAACACCCCTACACAGGGCAGCTTGAAAACCTCAGGGAGGCAAACAATGGGCAAGTTAATGACACCTGCCCGGGTGCCGTGGTGATCCATGGACTGGCAAAAACAGCATTCAGAGTGTTCTGCAGAGAATGCTGTGGGGCAGCCACACCGTGAGGACAGTTTGGAGCAGTGGGGGCTGTTGCGCCATGGCTGGGGCTGCACAAATCCCAGAGCTGGGAGCTGGTTTTGGGAGCAGGCGGCATGGTGAGAGTGCTCCTCTGCAGGAGCCATCACAGTGCAGGAGAGATGTGCGAGCTCTTCTCTGGCAGCTGCTGCAGGTACCTCTTGGCTGTTCTTCTGTCTGTCTTCTTTTCAGCAAGGAGTTTGCCTCCACCTACAGGAAGCAGAAAGCAAGAAAAAACCCCATAGTCACACAACAGTCTCTGTTAGCCCTCATCTTTCAGAGGAGCAGCTCATCCCTCTCCTTGCAGCATGTGGCCCTGCTCTTGGAGGTGTTCTGGCAGCCTGAAGGCTCCGAGCCTCTCAGGTTTTAATTCTCTGTTCCTCATACCCTGGCCTCGACAAGGAAACCTGTAAAAGCTGACAAGACAATAATTGAATTTTGGTTGCATTAGTGAGGCTTCTGCTGGGTTTGTGCTGAAAGACAGAGCAGATCTTTCTGAGGAGAGCAGCAATGGTGCAGGAAGGTTTGGTGAATCACAGCTTTGGGGAGAACGAGGCTTTGAGTGTGGAGTAACCGGCCACTGAGCAGCACAGGAGAACAGGAGCAGGGTTGATATCCATGATGGCACACCAGGCAGGCTGGGCAGGGGCCTCAGGGGAGGGAAAGGGATGGAACTTCCCATTGACATGAACCCAGCTGGTGGAGGGGCACCAGCAGTGCCTGCAGTGGGGCTGAGGCTGGGCTATGCTGTATCCATTCAGTCACGTTCTGTATTCAGTTTTGTTTACCTTCTTCCTGCATGTGAATGCAGAAGAGAAGAAAAAACAGAGCTTGGGTGGCTTCTCCTAGGCCTCTTCACAGGGAATCTTTCTGTTCCTGTTTCACTCCCAAACTGGTAAGTGGCTCTGTCACTTCCTCCCATCCCACTGCTGCCTTGGTGCCATCACTGCTGTTCAGGGGCTCAGTGTTTGGTTCTCATTTCAGTATTGGAAGTTTTCCAGTATAAGAGACCTCTGCCTGGGACATCCTGGTATGGAGGACTTGTAGGATGGGGCACACTGGGGTGCTGGGCACTTTCAGATATCCATGTTGCTTCTGTGGGCACTTCCATGGGACAACAGGGCAAAAGCCTTTGACAGGATCTTGTGGATATGCGCAGTCCTTGGTGCTGGTGTTCCAGCTCATTGGAGCAGTGTTCTTCAGGTCCTGGGGGCCAGGATAAGGAGGGGTCTGGACAGCAGGGAGGGAGTGCCCACCCTGGCCTGGGCCAGCCAGGCAGCCCCCGTGTACTGAAGGAGTGAATTGTGCCCATCCACCCTGGCTGTCAATCCAACAGCCACACATCAATCCATTGTCATGCTGCTGGAACGATATTTGTGTGTGTTGGGGGGATGGTGCCACATTTGAGTTATGTCTGATGAGAGAAATTCCAGCCCCTGCATTTTCTGTACAGGATACCTGACAGTAAAGCTGTGGGATGACCTTTATCTTTATGAGCTGGGAGAATTAAGGAGTTCTGTATTTTAGTTTAATTAAGCTATAAGGCATAACAGATGGTGCTTTTCTGGGTGATTATTGAATGTCTCTGCTTTGATTGAGAAGTGCAGTAACACCATGGTCATAAATGTATTGTGATTCGAAATATCTGAGCTTTTGAAGAACACGTATTGTTGGCTGTGTGTCTGTACTGCCTGCTGGGACAGAGGGGCCTGCCCCTCTGTGCTTGCTGCAGGGTTTCATCCTGTGGGTACTGGCACTTTCCATCCTGTTGGCCAAGGTGCTTGGGTGGCATTGGCCAAGCTGCCACCTCTTGTGGCTTGGCTGCCTGGCTGTGAGAGCAGAGTCACCTGTTCCCCCTCTGCCTCTGTCAGCAGTTTCCAAGTATGAGATTCTGAGGGAAGTGTTCTTGTACCAACTGCCCTGAGCAGAGGCGGGTCTCTGTTCTGTTCTTCTGATGAAATTGACAAACAAATTACCCTAGAATTTCCAAAATTACACGGATTCAAAAAGCCCCCAAACCCCAGCATTCAATCTGTAGAAACATCTCGCAGTAAGAATCTCCAGCCTGATGAGATGGCGTTGGCGGCAGCACAGCAAGGAGGGACTGAGAAACGCAGTGGGCTGGAAACCCAAAGCAGCAGCCAGCTCATGTGTCTACAGATCAGGTACACCCAGGGCATTGGAGATGGTGCTGTTCCAATATTTGCATATACATAACCAGGTCAGGCATTAAAGATGCCTTGTAGCACGGCTGGTGTGTAGGACTCAGGAAGCTGAGAGGAGCTGAGGTCATGGCAGGTTGATTTGCTGTTTGATTTTTTTCCACCCCTCTATTACATGAAAACTTTGCATGAATTTGTCTATGCAGGGTGTTCCTCTGCACGCTGGCAGCTGCCATAGTTACTTCAGATGTTAGAAAGCAGCAGAAGCAAGGAGGAGTGTGGAATTAATTGAGCAAATCTGACCAGTCCGAGGCTTTTGCAACAGGGTTCAGGCAGTGAAACTCAGAATGGCTTGAGTTGGAAGGGGTTTGAGACATCATTCCAAGCCCCTGCCACAGGCAGGGATGCCACCCACTATCCCAGGTTGCTCCAATCCCTGTCCAACCTTGCCTTGGACATTTTCAGGGATGGGGCAGCCACAGCTACCCTGGGCACCCTGTGCCAGGGTCTCACCAGCCTCACAGGGAAGAATTTCTTCCCAGTATCCCATCTAACCCTGCCTCTGGCAGTTTCTCCCACTACTGCATCCTCATCATCCCCTTTTCTTTCCCCCAACTTGTCAGACATGTGAATTGCTCACAGCCTCACCCTGAACTTGTGCTTTCTCAGTATTTCAGATCACTGACTAATATGCCTCAATTTTTCTCATTAATGGAGTATTTGAAATGATCAAAATGAAATAGATTCACTTCCTGGCTGTAAAGTTGTTACAAGGATGATCTATGAGAAGTTTTTAACAAAGCTGTAGTCTTTTTTGGAGAAAACCTCCCATTTGTCTTGATCTTGTGCTGTTACAAGATGATCTGGGATCATTCTTTAAACGGTGAACTTTGAAAACCAGCAGTTTACACAGGAAAGCTCCAAGTTGTGGTTTCAAAGGCCTTGTCCCTTCTTGACCTTTCTTTCCTCTGGTTTCGTGAGCCAATTCCTTGTTTCCCCTCATCACAGGGTGGTCACCTGTGGTGGGACACTCTCCCCAACACACACAGGGTCCCACACTGAGGCTGGACCCCCACAAGCATTCCCCCCGCCAGGAGCTGCCGTCCCGGAGTGCTGCGTTTTGGGACTGCACAACACAACGAGAGCCCTGAGCTGTAGAAGAGCTGGCTCGCTGCCATTCTCGGAGACAATGCCGTGCCTAAATAGCCTGGATTGGGCCGAGAAGAATAATTGCCACTATGAAATAATTCCGCAATTACCGCTGTAATTAAGGGCAGTTTGTTAATGAAAGTGCTCGGTGAGCGATGGCTGCAGGGCGCTCCATCCCGCGGCCCGGCGGGGCGGGCTGGGGACGCGGGGACACAGCTGTCGCCGGCAGGATGGATGTAAACACCCGCCACGGCTGGTGATGAAGTGCCGTCATTACCCCCCTGCCCTGCGGGAGCCGGGCGGACAAGGAAAAATAAACTTAAAATATGATGGCGAGCGCTGTGGCTGCCCAAGGCCCCTTCTCCTGGCCACGTTAATGGGATATGCAGATGCCCTTACCCAGCTGATCCATCGTGCGATTCTGAGCCTCGGAAGCCATTTGTCAGGAATATGAACTTCGGGCTGCGTTTTTGTCACTTTGCTTGTTTTGAGCTTGTTTTTCCACATCATGTTTCCTTTTAGAACACAAATCCTCGCAGATTTTTCCTTTGTATCGCTTTAAAAGAATTGCTGTTAGGAAATGTTGCCCTGTTTACATGTCTGAGTGCAGCAGGAGCACTGGCTGTAGACCTTGGCACAGCGTGTTTGCAGGGAAGCAGCCTTGGAAATACTTTGGTGTGTTTGGGCAGGAGTCAAACTAATGGAGCATTTTAAATTGCTGGAGGAGGCAACTGGCAATGGGCACATTGTCCATGGGCTGAGGATCTGAGAGCGTTTCCTGAAGCCAGTATCACAGAATCATATGGAATTGTTTAGATTGGAAAAGACCTGTAGGATCATTGACTCCAGCCATTTCCCTAGCACTGCCAAGTCCACCAGTAACCTGTGAAGTGACGGCTGGCATTTTCAGGGAAGTCATTTTTAGGAGCCTCCCTTGTTTTCTGTGTGACCCAAACCCTCGGTATTTGTGGCTCGTGGCTCTTTGTGGGGCTCGTGAGCGGATTTTCCAGCATGGGAGATGGGGTGAGGTTTGGCCTCACATTGCCCCTTAGAGGAGGGTGGCCTTCCCAAGGTACCAAGTCACCCTGCTGATGTCTGGGTGCCAGGTTGGCACTGAGCAAGCCAAATTCCTGGTGAATTTCAACTCCAGGTGCTGAAGAGCTTTCCCTGGGAGGTGGTCAAGGCCATTGACTTATACCAGGTGGGAGCAGAGGTGAGGGAACTTGTGGCAAGATGGGAGTGGGGCAGGTTTCAGATGTGCTAAAGAGCAGGGAGGCTGCTGGTGGTGCAGTGTAGCACCATCACCACATGCAGGGGGATGTCTTGTGTTGGGCTGCAGCTGTGGAGGAGGACTTGGTGGCACTTTACTCCATAGCCACAGGGCAGCAGCCAGCCTTCTGCAGAGCAAGGGAAGGCTTTCCTTGGTGCATCTTGTTAGAGGTGGAAGGATGTTTTTGTGCCCAGCACATCGCTGGGTAGCAGTGCCTCTTGTTTTAATTGGATTTGCAGCCTGCTGAAGAGCCGTGATTTACAACAGCTGCTCAAATATGCACAGCGAGGTCTTGGGGACTGCTGAGGTGTTCATCTGACCATCAGTGGAAAATCATTCCGGCCCTGTGCATTCCATTTGCTCAGGCTGAGCTTAGTGAAGTCAGCGGGAAGAGGGGGAGCAGGGAGCTCTGTCCCTGCCGGAGCTGCCGCAGACCCACCGCCCATGTGGGAATGCCACTGTGGCTGCGAAGGAAGCAGCCTGTCTGCCTCTACATGGGGCTTGTCAAAGGTGTTATAGATCTCCATAATGAAGATGGATCAGGTTCATTCTCGTTGCCAGTTGCTCTATCAAAATAGCACTAATTACCGCAGCCGCACGTGCCGCACGCTGCCATCTTCCTCCTTGGAGCCTAAAGCACGTCTTGTGCCGCTCACAATAGATAAAATGAGGCAACTCTTCCCCTTCTATTTTTGGAAAAGTAGTTAGTAAAGGAGAAGGAAATTGATTTTGGTGTCAGAAAGGACATTTCTGACAGGAGCATACTTTGAAATGATTCAAGGCATCTGTTTCTGTTGCAGACACCCAATGCTGCTGAGAGCGGTACCTAAATTAAACTGTTTAAGATGTCAGCTCTGGGTACGAAGGCAATTTACATCCCGGTAGCACCGTTGGAATTTTTATCATATAATGAACTTTCTCACTCAGTTTATGAACAAAGCCTCTCCCACAGTAACTATTTTTGTAGAATGTACAGATCCTCAGGTGCAGGATTGATGTTGGGAACGGATGGGGCAGGGTGTGAAGGTATGAGCAGGCTTGCAGGAACTTCGGGCATGCTGTCTTCGTGATGGCTGGCTTTGGGACATCAATTTGGTGGCCTTTCTCTTATAATCCTAATTATCACGTGATTAAACACTGGGGAGAAGTGTTCCTCCTTGCTGCCAGTGGTCTCCCCTATCCTCCATGCTCTGCGGAGAGTCTGCAGCCAGATCACCTTTCAAGGTGAACATTAAATTAATATGGAAGACTTCTAGAACTCTACAATTAAAAGGTCTTTTGCTTTCCCCACTTCAGAACAGATTTGGCAGTTTATTGCCGGAGCCTTGGCTCCCAGCCTGTCTGACCCTGGATCTATGCCTTTTAACTATCAGCGGGGTTTCTTGTGCCCTGTTGTGGCCTTTTATGCAAAGAACAAGCTCCTGTTGTGGCCACCAGCTTTGCTGAAGCATTTGTGATGCTTGGAGGATGCCAGCAAAGGTGGGAGGCTTGATTTTCCCTTTCACATGCATCTCTCAGTCGGCACTTATTGTGCCCATGAGGTGATTGGGAATGTAGAGACCCTTTTTGGTATATATATTTGCCTTTTAAAGGTTTGCCTCATGAGCTGAAGCAGATGAGGAGCCCAAGGGGAAGCACAGGCTGCGTTTACCTCTGACAAACAAGTCTGGGACTTCAGGGCCTGGTTGCTTCAGCACCTTTCATATTCTCAGTTCTGACACCTTTGGCAAATGGTCCAGAAATGACAGCAAGGCTGATCCAAAACCCTCAGAATCAGCTTTGTGTCCCTGCTTTATGTGCTTGAGTTCCAGCCTTAGCTGCTCAAGCAGCACATCTGGTTGGCATTTGAAAATCTCAAAAAGGGGCATTACATGTGGTGCTGCTGTTTGAGGTGTGTCAGCAGCTCTGCACTGACACAATTTAGGTATTCCTTCACCCAGAGTTAATTTTCACTCGAGTTGTCTGCTTAAGGCAAGAATCAACACCCAGCTGCCAACATGAGCAGTGCATTGAAGGGGTCATGGGTGCCGTGTCATTATCATTTGTATTAGTTTATATTGGCTGAAAGGATGAAAGGGGAAACAAGAATATTGACTTATGTTACTTCATATTGAATTAGCATCTCTTTGCAAAGGGCTTCTGGCTTAACTTGGAGCTGTAAATAGTTTCTGTTCAGCAGAGATGGGGAAGTTGTGGAGCAGGGATGTATCTGTCCCTTCCCACTGCCTCTTCCTGCCTTTTGCTGGGTATCTTGAACTCAGTGAGACGTTGCTGTGCTGTAACTGAGTGGAGTTTGTTTAAGCTTTGACTTCAAACAGTGGATTACCTTTTATCACATTGTATAATGAATTATTGATCCACTGATTGTGAATATTCCGGGGAAGGCGCACCGATGGAGGCTGCCACCAGCAGATCCAGCCCTGCCCTTGGCTGGGCATTCTCTCCTGTCCCAGATTCACACTGCCACATCTCAGCACCTTGGGCATCATCCTTGGGATGTGGCTGCAAGGGCACAGTTCCTCAGCCACCCTTCAGGCTGTCACAGCTCTCCCTGAAATCAGCATCGCTGCTGCTGGGAATAGAGAGGTAAGATATGAAACCCTGCAGTTGGTGAAGGTATCAGTGGGCAGCATTTCAGTCTGGGTGGGGAAATGTCTGCAGAATGGCACCCTAGGTGAGCCCTGAAGCTTCCTAGGGCCTTTACTCCTTAAAAAATGCAGATTTCGTCTGTGTTTGCTGATGCCAAAGAAACCACATTTTGTGTTTATTGAGTTGCTGGCGTTGAGGTGATACATTGTGCTGACACTGTGTGCTGTTCTGAATCTCAGCCTCACCAGTCCTCTGTAGGTGAGCAGACCTCTTGAGGAACCAGTTCTGGGGCTTCAGACTTCAGGACCTGTTCCCTGGGGCACTGAGAGAGCAGGCAGGGACTGGAACACACGTTTCTGTTGTCCTCCCTGTGTGGAGGACAGAGATAAAGCAAAAACATGGGTACTGCTGGCTGCAGGCTGCCCAGACAAGGTGTTGAGGAGCTGTTTGCACTGAGTGAAATATACGGTGCATGAAGAAGAGTGCTGAGCTCTGCTCAGCAGCTGTGAATGCAGCAGATACCATCGCTGGGAACAGAAAGGGTTTTCAGTCTCTGAGATGAGTTCCTGATTGTTTTGCTCCATGCAGACACCACGGGGCCACTGCTGGTCTTTGGCATTCCGGCAGCATGGCCCTGCCTGCATCAATCGATCCCCGCCCGCCGTATTGACAGGCAGCTCCAATAGTTCTCATCTGAAGAAGTGCAGCATGGATAATTAAGCAATGCACTCTGCAAGTTGGTGATCAGCTTCTCCTGGAGGACCAGTAATGAATAAAAAGTACATTAAGTAAATGAAACTCTTGATGCCTGTAGGTCTGTAACTGCAGAGTTGCCTTTCTGAAATTCATTACAGTTTATAGGAGATCTGTTAATCAAGAGACTCCTGCGGAAAACTTTCTGGGAATTAAAGTTTATTTTATTTCTGTGTTGTTTAGGACAGAGACAAGTGATGCTGCTGCTGGTCTCTCTGAATACTGAGCTGGGCTCTGAACCTGGACCCACTGAATGTGGAAAAATCAAATTAAAGCAGTTAAATGGTCTTGCCCCCCACCCACCCATACATATATATATGTATATATATACACACACATATATATCCACACATATATGTGTAATGGGACGTTATGTTGTTTGTTAGCAACATCTTGTCTTTGAACAGACACCCAGGCTGATGGGCTCAAGGCCTGGAAGACAGCCACCTTTTGTTTCTTGGTGTGTGCATGTTATATCTGGGGTCTCAGCAGTGCCCAGGATCTGTCCCATGCTGGATGGCCACGTGTATTTGGTATGTTTAGATTTCTTCCTCTGGAGCACTGAATCATTGTTACATTCTGTAAACGAGAGAGCGCCCAGCCGAGCAGGTGCCCTTCTTATTGTCCAGATGTAGAAACATTCTTCAGCAACATGAACATGCTGCAGAAACCATGTTTGTTCTCTAAAGTTTTTTTTGCGAGCGCCTGCCAACTGCACGCTTGGATAGGAGCCATTTATTTGTAGCACAGTCAATCTTCCCTTAAAGAAAACCACCAGTGAATTAGCTTTTGCATAGTGTTTCAATCAAAGCATTTGATCCTTGTTTCTGCAAGATAATCCTAAGAACTTCTTATTTGGAGAATAGAAGACCGTGATGGATTTAATTCATAAAGGGAAGCAGCCGTAAGGAATGTAAATGTAAGAGGCTGATAAGGTAGGATTTCCTAGTTGCTATGACAACCCCTGGGTCATGAGCCTGAGAAAATATAAAGTAAGTCCTGGAGCTGTGAAGATGATTATAAAATTTAACTGTCATTCTTCATTTGGAGTTGATGGCAAACATTATTTACTTAAGTTTATCTCCAGGCAGGCGAGGATCCTTTCTTCCTCCCTTAAATCAGAGCCTCGGATCACAAATGAACGTGTTGTGCACGGCCGACATTATAAGGCGAAGCCACTATTTATTATTCTAACCAGACAATTTGCACAGAATATCCCTGTAGATTCGGTCACTCTTGTGCAGAAGCAGAGCTTTTATCTGGAGTATCCCTGATAAAGGGCTCCCTGACGCCGCTCAGTGCAGGGGGATGTTCCCAGCGGGGGGGGTGTCATGCTGAGGATGGTTCGCCCACCCTGGGGATGCCCTGATCCCTGTTTTCTTACCCTGGAATCCTGTGTTTGGCTTTCACAGGGGAAGGAATGCTCTCAAACCTGATTATTTGTTGAGCCTGTGCCCTGTCCTGCTGCCTGGTGGGCTCTCCCCTGCCTGTGGGAGGGAACAGGGAGCCACAACAGCCTCTGCATTCCCCTCATGCATTTCTGGTGCTCTCAGCACCTGCTCCCACCTCAGCTGCAGCACCCTGGCTTCATCTTCTGTCCTTTGTTGTTGCTGTCCTCCAGTTTCAGACCAGCAGATGAATCCTTTTCCAGCCCATAAACGTGTTGAGGTCTTGAGGGCTTGCAAGAGCAGTCCCAGCTGGGATAGAGTGAAGCATAAAACATTCTTGCGTTATTTGCTGACTGACGTTCCTGGGATTAACGGCTCTGGGAGCTGGGCATCTGGGGATGTGGCAGTGGCAGAGCCTGCAGCTGCCAGTCTCCCACTGTCCCAGATACCCAACTGCTGCAGAAAGGTGGATTAGTTCTTTAACAGCCTCTCTTAAAGCTCTGCTCTAGAGGGAAACCAGGGAGTTTCTGGCTTTCAACAGCACCTTCTGTACTGTATAATGGTTTCAGCCATTCCTGGTGCCACATAATTTAAAAAACACATATGTGATGAGCAGTTGTGTGTGTACTCGAGGGGATCAGCCATGCCCCTCAGCAGCGGCCTCTAGCCTTTGAGGGAAGGTGAGAGAAAGAATTCTTACAATTACTTAGAGGATGTTCCAGCTCCAGTATCAGAATGTCTGACTTGAGCGCTAAAAATCATTCAGCGCCTTCCTCTGAACTTTATTTTACTGCATTTGGAAGACTTTTCTCTCGCTGCTCAGTGTACTCAAGGGGATGAAAAGAGAAGTCACTGGATTCAAAGAATCCACGTGCAGCAAATGCCTTTTCAGGCTTTTCACTGGCTGCAGGATTTAGTGTGATGCTATTTTTGAGGCTGCTCTGACAATTTCAGTTGGGAAACTCTTTCACCTTTGCAGCTTTCATCCTGAAATGATGCTGGTGCAGGCGAGCTGGTGGATTGTGGTAAGGATCAGAGTTTGTAGCCATTACTGAAGAGAAGTAGCTCTTGTGCAAATGGAACAGAGCATTATTACTGTACTGGGAAAACCAGAATCTGTTACTTTTCCTGGGGTGGGAACTTTGTGAAAGCACTTGCCTAAGTGGAAATTACAGCAACCCCAAGTTCTTCTGACCATGTCTGTGTTACCCATGAGCTGCATGAACTCTCTTCTTGGGCACATGAAGGGATGGACTTTGAAACATCTCTTTTGTTCATGACACTGTGTTTGCTCTGTGGGATGTGGCTGTTGGTACCTTCAAGGCA
Organism: Zosterops lateralis; assembly: GCF_965231275.1. NCBI lineage: Eukaryota > Metazoa > Chordata > Aves > Passeriformes > Zosteropidae > Zosterops > Zosterops lateralis. The sequence continues at coordinate 616,006 of NC_139785.1, read as the reverse complement.
GTGTCCCTGGCTCTGGTGCTCAGCTGAGCTGCCCCAGGGCTGCCGCGCTCTGTGTCCCCAGGTCCTGCTTTGGGAAGTGCTACAGCGAGGAATGGGCTTTGAAAAGCATGAGGCATCTGTGTGCAGGAGTCCTCCTCCAAACAGGAGCTGATGGCGGGCCCTGCAGGGCCACATGTGAGCCACAGAACCCGCTGGGGTGAGCACAAGTTGTGATGGCTCTGTGAAGTGTGGAGCTTTGTCCTGAGAGAAGTTTTTCCTGGTTTAGTAACACAGGCGTCTCAGCCAGGTTTGAATCCTTATGCCCACTTTGCACATGCTTAAACACAAAAACAAGCTTTCCCTCTGCCTGTGTTAAAGTGTTTCCAATTGCAGACAGGAGCCTGTTTCTATCTTCAGAAGAGAATCATTCTGAGAGGGTGGGGTTGAGCATATTGCAGTGCTGGATATCACCTTCATCAAAAGGGCTGGTTCCCAGATCTTTAGTGTTTTCCCATTTTTATTTTTTGGTAGGCAGAGTAGGCCGAGCCTCAGAAGTAGCTGAGCACTGTCTGGGGAAGGCATTCATCCTTGGACCTTCCCTGGGCAGGCATTGGGGTGTGATTGTGTTTCTCCATACAGTATTTAGTCATTCAAGGCCACGTTTCTGGAAGGTACATCAAAAGATCTGGTCCAAAAGGCTTCCCCAGGACAGACCACTGTGCTGGAGCTCTGAAGCACAACGGAGGATGAAACACTGGAGCATAACGAGGCTGATGAACACAAAAGAGCATTTTTATTTGGTTTCCATCAGTTCTTCGTTAGCGTTGCGGCGTCTGTATATTGATTGGAGATTTAGCCCTACTACCCTTGTTATCCCTAGTTTTAGATGTAAAATGCTTTTTTTGCAAGTGTGGAGGCAAAAGGCTTTTGAGTTAATTAAATCTATGAAGAAATGAGCTGTGAGCTGAGTATTGTAGTCATCCCTTTCCAACCTGAGGCTGGACCCCACGGTGCTGTCCGCTCACTGTCAGTGTGCCGATACCTGCCAGCATTCAGGTAGCATCAGATCCCTCTATAAAATGGAGATTTCAAGCAGCTTGCAGGAGGCTGTGCATGTAAACCTAAGCCAGAAATAGCTGCTCTGACAAAGACTGACAGGTACGTGCCATTCTCTTGATCTGGCACATGCTGTCGGTGGTGCCGCTATGGGAGCTGGCAGCAGCCTTGCAGTGGTGGGTGGCAAACAAAGGCTGCTCTCAGAAATATTTTCCACACAAAGTTAGGATTAAAAACAGAGAGCCGATATAAAATACCAGTGATAACGATATGGATGAAGGGAGTTTCTGGCAACACACAACTAAACTGAAATCTGTAAAATGAGGCTTTTTCTTTTGTACTGAGTTTTCCAGCATTGCTTTTGCACAGGGTGCATTGCCTGTGATCTCCTCTGCCTCCTGCAATTGATAGAGCAACTGGGATCAATAATTCATGGACGTATGGAACAGCATTAGCTCTGGAGACGAGATTGCTCAATGGCTTGGGGAGGATGCTGATGTTGCTGGTCAGCCTCAGCCCAGCGTGGTCATTACGTGCTCCCCTCTGCCCGCAGTCCTTGACTCATCTTTGACTCACCTCCAGAGGACTGGAGGTGGAGAGAACCGCAGTCATCTGGCACATCCCCTTCAAGAGCTCCCACAACTCAATGCAAATGTAGCTGTTCCCCTCCCACAGCTCCTTACGTGCTGCCTTGGGCTGTAACCGCGTTGTCGCTCATCAGCACTCCAATGGTGTTGGTCCTGATGGCTCAGCAGAACCCACTCACCACCCTCCTCCACCAGCAGAGCCGAGGGAGGGCTGCTACTACCTTCCCATTTCTGGTGATAGGAGGAATACGAGGTATTTTTACAGAATCTGCTCGTTAGCACAATCTGAGTGCACCAGGATGGTCTTTCCCTTCACTCTGCCTTACACGTGTGCAAGGTGAATGGCTGCAGCTTCACCTCCGGTGCTCTCCCGCTGTCCAGCCTGACATGCACTTGACGGGATGAAGTTTTCCAGGAGATGGTGGAGGTGATCTCATGCCTCGGGAGCCTTGGTCATCTTCAGGCTGAAGGATGATTTTCAGGACAGCGTGAGCCCCTTCCCAAGCTGATCTGTCAGGCAGGAGAAACTGTCAGGCTGGCTGGAGATGCAGGAACATTTCTGGCCAAAATGAAGCTGGGCAGCGATGGGTGTGGGTGGAATCCCATGCTGACATTTCAGGTACCTTCAACATCAGAATGCTGAGATAATTGAAATCAGAGATAATTGCAGAGCAGCTGTGGTAAATGCCTGGGTTCTGCTCCTGTGAGAGCTGAAGCTGTGCAGGCAAGTGGGCAAAGAGCATACTAGCAATGAAGGTTCTTATGAGTAAGTACAAGAGTTGGAGATCAACCTCTCCTCCCATTGCCAACAACTATTGCTGTCAAAATGTAACGATTGTGTTAAATACGTAGCTTTTCAAGCAAATCCTGTTAAACCTCTTTGTGGGTGTGTACTGTGTTGTAGGAGGTAATGACTCTGTTCCTTTGCCTCCTTGGGTAGGAGCCCAGGTCAGCAGCCCCAGCTCTATAGTGGCTATTTGAGGTGCTTCTGGTTTGGGTTTGGCAGTCTGCAGTAGTTACAAAGAGGCAAGGATTAAAGAAAGGCATGTTGTGATCTCCCCTGAGGGCTCCACAAGCCTTACAGGTTTGCTTGGCTCCACTTCCATACGTCTTCCAACTTGACTCCAGTTTTGATGTGGTTTTTTTGCAGCTGTTGAGAAATGGAAAGGTTTGGAGAGGACAGGTCATATTCTTATTGTCAAGTTTCTTTGTTTTATATTGTCTTCATATATACCAGGTACCATTATAAATTCCCATTAAGAGGCCAATATCGCACTGATAGTGTTGGCAGAGTTGGGGATTGGACTGGCGTCCAGCACTCCTGCAGTGACAGAACCCATTTTTCAGTGAAGTTTTGTTTTCCCCTATTTGCCTATTGAGTGGGCTCCAGACCCCCAGCAGGACCAAAACCAGAACAGCTGTGGCAGCTTTAGGGGACTGCTGGAAGAGCCTGTTAGGAGGTACAAAGGCTGTGTTTAATTTATGGAAAAGAAGGGAGGGCAACGCATGAGAGCCAGAAATTGGCTGTTCTCTTTGTAAGTGAAAGGTCACGTTACTGAGCACGGCAGGGTGGATTTGTGAAAAACGAGGTCCTGTTTGCGAGGAATTAGAATGAGTAGCTGATTTTTTATTTTTTTCCCCACTTGTGACCTTTAAAGATGCTGCTCATAGATTGATAAGCAGGCTGATGCTTTTAGCAACCCGATCCTCCATTTTCCTCTCGCAGAAGGACAATCTGTCAAACGCCATGGGTGTCACTCGCAGAAAACCTTCCCTTCTGTAACTCCCCGGGGGAAGGAGGGATGTGGCAGCAGGACCCGAGCTGACAAACAAGGAAAGTTCAGCATTGTCTTCAATGAGTAACGACCTGCATTTCCTGTGGTCTGGAGCCTCTGGCTAAAGACTTTCTCTACGTCCTTTTCCCAGTCAATTCTACTTTCTCCTTTTCCCCTCTCCTTGGCAGGATTGCAGTGCTCCTGCCTGATGGGACAGTGGGGTTGGTTTGGGAAAGTTGGCTTTGCCCCCTGAGCCAGGAGAGCTGCTTTCCCTCCTCTGCTGCTGAGGAGGTGCATTTTGGGGCTGGGAAGTGATGGTTCAGAGAGTCCTGTGCAATTGCAGGTAACACATGGTACCTGTGACACACTGGCACATCTTACATGGGTTGTGTTTGGTGACAAAAATAACGGCAGCAGAAGATGGGCTGAACTCAGAAAAATCCTTTTCTTAGTGGTGGACAGCAGTTGTGTGTGTCTGGGTGTGTCAAAGCATCCTGGGGATGCAGAGGAAGCTCCTGGTGCTGCACAGAGGTCTGGCTTTCTGAGCTTGGCAGTCTCTCTGAGAGGCTTCACTGTATTTATTTTCTGTTCCTAGAGTGCTGCTGGCACTAAAGTGCTGCTGCTGCAGACATCCTGGGTAGTGCAGCTCCTGTGGCAACACTCTCCTGTGTTGTGCTGGATGAATGACACAGTCAGTCTGTGGCTGTCCTGGCAGGAGCAGGATTCTTACCAGGTGACAATTTGCTGCAAAGAAATCAGTGTTTTCCTGTTGATACTGCCTCCCATTGCCCTTGGTCATCCCTTCCAGTTCAGGCAGAAACTGGAACATGTGGCTTTGGTCCAAACCCTGCTCTAAATGCTCTAAGCCACGTGAGAGCTGTTAATGCGGGTAATTCCACCGTGTCATTTGGTTGCCCATTACTGGGTGAGGGTGTTCCTGCACAAGTAATTCTCTTGCCACAGTTGTGAGGCTGTTCTGACCTGCTTCTCTGTTCAAAGACGATTGTTGTCACTTTACCTCTGTGATGCTTGAAGAGCTCACACATAAGGTGTTTTGCCTTGCTGCAATGTGTTGGTCTCCTGTGAGGAACAGCTAACAGGCTGCCCCATGACTCTGACCATCCACACTGCCCAAATTGCCCCAAGTTTGGCACATCTGGCCACTGCCCTGTCAGGCAGCAGGGTGTTTCTTGACCCTGACCTGTTTTAAGATACTCTGACTGCTCATTCCGTGTTGGCAGAAGGTGCCTTCGTGGTTTCACTTGGGCAAAACTTAACTCCAGGTGCTGAATTCCTTTCTAGGTCCTGTGTAGAGCATGAAAGGTAAAAGGCGAAAGCTGGTTCCCTGTGAGGGAAGCTGGTTCCCTGTGAGGGAAGCTGGTTCCCTGCGAGGGGAGCTGGCCCAGGGCAGTCTCTGTTCTACACTGTCCCTTTGTGAGTGTCGCCCTTACATAAGCTCGATGCTGCAGCAGCACGATGGAAATCTCGTCAGGCCGGCCAAGTTCCCTGGTTCGGAGCCAGACATCTGGGATTGGGGTTTTCATGGCATTCTTCAGTAGCATGAGGAGCCTCATAAAGCAGCTTCTCTGGGGTATTGTGCCGAGAGCCGCATTCCCAAGCAATTACAGCCGGGGCTGCAGCAGTAATGAGCCCTCGCTTTGGGAAGGGACAGAAAGACAAAAGGGAAACGTTCAATGGAAACTGCGAAGCCTTTGAACGTGAATAGCTGTGGGCTTGTTAATTGGGATCACCATTGGGAACATTCCCTGCTCCCTCCGGCTCTGGCAGTGTGACCGGGCTCCGGCCGGGGAGCGGGGTGGCAGTGAGGGAAGAGGGCTGAGAAGCTGCGGGTCTTTGGGGTTTCACCATTGATGATTTCTGGCGCTGGGGACAAGGCGCAACTGAGCCTTTTTTGGACCAGAAAAGTGCTGCAAGTGGTATTCTCAGCTGAGTGAGTCTCAGCCTAGCAAAACGCTTGCCTGCTGCTTCAGAAGGTTTTGCTTCCTCAGCCAGCAGCACCACCCTCAGTAGCCGTGGAGTGGCAAGGGATGGAGGAGCTGCTCTGACTGAGCTTGTTGTTCCCAAAGGTGCCCGCCCCAGTGGGTCTTTGGGAAGCAGCACTGGGACAGTGGGTGCAGGCTGGTGGTGGTGACAGGCACCATGTCATGCAGGCAGGCGACCATCCTCGTGGCCAAGTTCCCATTTACTTACAAACATGGGATTTGTATTGGAGTTTTTCAAAGCTTCCTAATTTTGAGTATTTCCTCTAGAGCTTGGTAGGTTCAAAATGAGGAGTGAAGTTTGAGTAAGAACCATTTTGGCTTCTGCAGTGAGTTATTGCTGAGGCTGTCCAGAGTCAGGCTGTTCATGTCTGTGTGGGTAAGTATCAGAGAACATTCTGCTGGTGTTTGTTTAAAAGACAAACAAAAACTCTCTGAGCTTGAGTGAAGCGGTTGTCCCTGGGATTTTAAGTGAGACAACAGGTGCAGTATGGACTGTGACTCACTGTGAGGCACGGCACCATTATGGTGCTGTAATAACATTGTGTGTCCTCGTGTCTTCACAGGGCTCTGCCAGTTTGGGGTAAATGATTGCAAACTTGAAATTTCCATAGGGAAAATGGCTAGTGCAAGGTTCAGGGAACCAGTGCTTCCCATCCTGCAAGCCAGCACTCCCAAACGTTCTGGTTGGCAGTGCAAGGACAGATTCCTGGACTCAACTGATGCCAGAGGCAACTGCATGTGGTTCCACTCCGTTGCGCGGTTTGGAGTTGAGAGTGACAAGTTTAATTCCTTGTATTGCATTTCAGATGGAAAGGAAGAGTATGGCAGATGAATTTCCTTCTTTTCTGATTCCCTCCCCCAATTTGATTGCGCTATTGTTTCTTTGGGCACATTAAAATAGAATTTGACTGGAGTCGTTATCCGCTGTCCCGGCACTGCCGTGTGTAATCCGCTTGCAGAGCCCTCCGCTTTGTGCAGCGGCGTTTGCTAATGAGCAGAATGTAATTCGTTTTTTTGGAAAATTACATGAAACAGCATACCCATAAAACCTTCAGAGTCAAGATGGCTTGTTTTGTTCCCATAAGCAGCCCAAACTCCACAGCCGTTCATCACTCTGCACGGCTGCCGCGGGGTATCCACAGTGAGGATTCAGCCCCAGTTGGAGGAGAGCCTGTTGTGCTCCACGATCCATTCCCATGCACACTGCTTAGATCCCTGTGCTCAGGGTATGAGAGCAGGATGAGCTGCTCCCAAATTAAGTACAGGCAGTAGGAAGAGGAAATTTTGCTGGTTGAAGTCACCTGCCTCATTGTGGGTGTTGAGCATATGGTGTCTATGTCAAAGCATTTTTCCACAAAACTTGAGTGTTTTTTGTCATCAGCTGAGCTTAATACATTCCATTCACAGGATGGTTATCCCAGGGTAATGATTCCACGGCACAGCCCAAGGAGGTGAGCTGAGGGAGGAGTGCTGCTTGCAGGGAGGGTGTTGGGGCTCAGGCCTGGGGAAGGTGTTGGTATAACTCCAGAGGCAGAACCCAGTGAGTACCTGACTCCAGTGATTGATGAGACCCATGCTCCAGAGTAAGCTGCCTGCCTGCAAACCTTTCAGTAACACACAGCCCTGGCAGGTCTAGAAAAAAAAAAATCCCTTCACTACAGGATCTGCCCAAGTGGCTCCTCAGCAAAAAGCCTTTCAATGTTTATAAACCACTTTTAAAAGCCAGACTGTCATTTCAGTGCCTTGCTAGAAAAATACCCATGAGGAATTGTCTTTCATTTGTAGCTCCAAAACGTGGTGTGTCATCCAGTTTGGTGAGAGCAGCCTTTACTGGAAGGTCACGGTTGCCAGGGCTTGAGGAAGGGTGTTCTGGATGGACTGTGCTCTGAGTTAGAGCAGGTTTTATAAACTGGTTTTAAATGCAGGTGATTAAGGGAAGGATTTTTTTTTGCTCTCAGGTGCAAATGCAGCTCCTGATTAAAAGTCAACTGCTGAAATCTGAAATTTTCACAACAGCACCGCTGAGTTATTTATTGTGAAGCATTTCCATTGAAAATGAGCTGTGTTTTAAATATCCTACCCTTGATGTGCTGAGTGCGAGGAGGCCAGGCTTACAGTTCATGAAAACTTGGCAAAAACAAGCAGATCTCTTCAAACTGTTGGGGTTTGAGAAGAGAACTGTGAAGAATATGTCTAATTGAAACTGTTCTTTCAAGAAATGCTAAGCAAATGTCTGGTAGATTTTCAGCTGCTGTTGGCAACATCTGTAAAAGGTCTCGTGTCTCCTGTGACATGGCAGCAGGAGGGTTGGAGCCTGCCTCCTGGCTTTGATGGTTGGAGTGTGTTTTTATTTGAAATACACTCACTGTATGTGCAGTAGAAAGGAGGGAGGTTGTGTGTGTGTGTGTGTGTGATCGGCTGTTCCGCCCGCTTCCACCTGCAGCAGTGCTCAGTGCCAGCTTCGTGCTGGGTGACTGAGCACCTTGGCCTGGGGAGTCACCAGCCCTATGCTGCCCAGCTGCTCCCTCGTGGGCATGAGAGAGCAGGTTTGTCCAAAATTGCAGCAGAAAAGTAGTGCTCCAGATTTTTCTGGGGGTATTGCCCAGATTTGTGCCCAGGTGGACAGGGAGAAGCAGCAGTGACAGGAGGGCAGGGTTGAAAAAGCCGGAGTTGGAATGTGAGTGACCTCCCAGCCCCATATCCCTCCCATGTGCCCACACTGCGCTCCTCAGAATGTTCCAGAGAGCTGCTGTGCAGCGCTGGGGGTGGCACTGAGGGGTGGTGGCAGTTTGGCACATTGAGGAACTTTTGTCACTGGTCACTGCAGTCCATCTAATCCTGGCTAAAAACAGTAAAGCCACCATGGGGCCAGGCGTAGTGAGAGCCTACAGGGGTTTGAGGTGGTTTGTAATCCTGGGCACATCGAGAAGGAGAGGATTTATTTAATTCTAATAATGGCAGAGATAATGTTGGCTTTGTGATAGTCCCGGGCACAGCTGTTCTGCAATATCCACGGCGGTGCATGCTGTGAATGGCTAGTAAGGTATCGAGCCCCCAGGATGTTTTCCTTGCTTTTCAGTGCCTGGATGGATTGCATTGGTTTATTGGAACAGCGCTGACTTTGTGCTTGCAGTAATTAATTCCCTTTTCCAGGCTGGGGGAAGGTTGACTATAATTTCCTGCATTCTTTTATCATAAGGCCAAAGGAGAAGCTCAGAATAGCGAGCAGAGAGGAACACCGCATACATGCATTTTAAATTTAGTTTCAAGCAGTTAAGAAGACGGATTTTTGGTGGAGTGGCCTCTCTGTATTTGCAGTTTTCAAACAAGGTCACCTGGAGGATTGGAGCTGGATGTAGTGTCCATTTCCAAAATCCCTGGCTGTACTGCTCATTCCACCTATAAATCCACACTCCCCTTCTCCTTCAGGGCACTGCAATGGGCTGGAGATCAGGAGTTTGTTTTCCTGCTGATAGTTCTGACACTGCCTATGGACAGGAGTGTTGTTGAGGGGGAGGGCAGGTGTGTGCTGACCAAAATTCATTTGCATCTGAGCTTGGAAACGTGGCAGAGGAGCAGCATAAAGTGTGTCCTCCTGCTGTCCCCCACTGCCTGCCCTGATCTTAAGGACATCCCGGTGCAGGCTGCCAGCAGGATCTTCCCACAGGCATGAGAGACCATAAGAGATGGAAAATACTTGCTTGACAACAAAAAGGGCAAAAAAAAAATAATTGGAGAATGAGTTACTTATGTATTTTCACTGATTTTGAGGGGTTTTCCCTAAGATGGCAAGCACTGTATGGTTCTCCAATGTCTGGTGTCACCTTTGCTTTGTAGCCGTTGCTGTTCCCAGCACATTGTCTACAGACAGGCAGCGAGGGCAAATTCATAAGCCAAAGGGCGGGGGTGGGAATTTTCTGAATTGTGGCTAGCCCCTGACGGTAACTCCTGTGCACTGTCCAGAGGGAGCTGCGGACAGTTCCCCGTGGATGCTCTCGATGGTCCTTGGGTGCAGCACCGCCCAGCCCCGTGTCGAGAGCAGCCCCGGAGGGTCTCGGGAGGGTTCCGGGAGGGTCCGGCCGTGCAGCGGGGCCGTGCCTGGGGCAGTGCCGGATGCCCGCAGCCCTTCCCCGTTCCCCAGAGCCCTGCGCTCCTGTTGCCTTGCCAACATGGTGCGAGGAGGAGATGTCGGAGCAGAGAGCCGCTGCGGCACAGCCGAGATGCCGGGGGCTCGGGGCGGCAGGGAGAGGAGGAGGAAGAGGAGGAAGAGAGGGAGGAGGAGAGAACCTCACTGCCCAAAAAACACCCCTCTGCACCACGGCGGGGAGGGAGAATTAATAACACTTGCAGAGGCATTCAACGTTCACTCCTTGCTACTTCTGAGATTGTACAACATCGTAATTTTTTAATGATGGGTAATGATGAAACATCAATTTCAAATCTGTTTTTCTGACTGTGGCCTGAAGCTGCAGCGTCAGGCTCGGTGCAGGCACAGGGAACAGGGTGCCCAGATACCTGTGGATGGAGCTGGTGCCTGCTGATGTTTGCCATGTGGAGATCAAGGAGGAGCAGTAAATTGAAAATTGTTCCTAAATGGGCTCAGTTTGACTGTTTTAATGCTTCTCAGGAGAACATAGGAAATGTTGAGATTTTAAAATAGAAGCGGCACGGTGGTGCCTGGTGGTGTTTGTCTTTCTTTACAGTTCACATCCCTTTGGTAGCGGCTCAGAGCGCCTCACCTGAAAGCAGGAATGAAATGCCATTTATCTCAGCCTTCCGACATGCAGAAGACTGTGTTACAGGGCTGTGGGGACAGGTCTGAGTCTGCTGGGCAGCCCAGTGCCCCGTGATGCTATGACAGGGACACTGTCCCCAGGGAGGAGCAGTTGCACCATCCTGCCCCCACCATAAATCCCCTTGGGCTTTGGTGTTATCTTGGGCTCTGTTCTACCTGGGATTGCTCATCCCACCCTTGCCTTAAGGGCTCTCCAGGACACCCTTCCCAAACACTGGTGCACGGTGGCTGCACATCACCCATCCTGCCACATACGGGAACATGGCAGAAAATGAACATTTCAGCCCAAAAGATAAAAATATGTAATGGGAAGGCTTTTCTTGCTGCAGCTCTCCCTCAGAGCAGACGCTTCAAAGGCAGCAGCGAATGGAAGTCACTCTCTGGAGCTGTCTCGTTCTTTCTTGAGGCAGTGTTTTGATAAATGCTGATGAGTTTCACTGTAAAACTAAATGACATTTATAGCACGATGTATGCTTTACCCGTCGCTTAATTATACCTAATGGTGTTGGATGGAAAAGGCATTTACCATGTTACTTTTGTTTAAAATGACAATCTAAACCTCAAAGCCTGTGGGGTTTTGTAGAACGATGACGATTTAATTAAGAACTAAATACAATCTAATTTTAAAAGGCAATTGCAACTTTAAGAAATAAGTGATAAAATTTACAAAGAGCTTGCTGAGAGAGGAGTGCTGTGCTCAGTGTGTCTGCTGTGGGATGGGGTGGGTGTCTGAGGGTTTGGGTGCAGATTTGAGGAAGGTGGGATGAGGACCTTATCCAGACTTGTTTTCTCTCTCATCATTACTGTATTTTTTTGGTCATATGCTTTCCAGTCCTATTGCTGCACCTGCAGAGGCAGTGAGAGGGATTGGGCTAATGCAGTTTATAGACCCAAGGGTTTGTTTTTGTGTGCACAACACAGTTTCTCTTCCCTTCCTCCCAGCTCTGCCTTTGTCCTGGCAGCCAGCAAAGAGAACAGAGCCTTTATTGAAAACAAGGCGTGAGGAATGAGCATGGATCAGGCAAGCTGCATCTTTAAAAATAAACACTGGAGCAGAGCTTTGTGCCTTCCACTCAGCTGGCAAAGCACTGACAGCAGGCAGGAACGTGTTCAGGAGCATCTGCCCTTTCTCTTCTTTTCATGGGTTTAGTGAAAACAAATCCCATAGATGAAGGGGAAAAAAAATACCAAAATGCATTTTATTTCCCCAAGCCTGGACAAGCCACCTGGTGGAGGCTGAAGGGGGACATGCAGGATCTGCAATGAGAAGATTAATGTTTAAAGATACTAGCACTGGTCCTGTACTAACATTTATAAATCCAACGGGTGACAGATTGAGGGCTGATTCCACGTTTTTTTCTTCCTCTTCTGTAAAATAATAAATATGGTAAAATAGCTCTCAGAGCTGCCTTTATCATGGGGATGAATCAGGACAGTTGGTATTGCAAGAGACTTAAAACTTACAAATATGTTGCCCTTTAGGTGAGCATTCATCATTATGTCTGATCTGGGATCTAGACTAAAGGCTTCTCTTATACCTTTTTATCCTTCCTGGGAAGTAGAAATTGGAAGGAGTCCCTCACTTTGATCGTAATGTTGCTGCTGAAATTCTTTCGCCTGTTTTGGGGGGAGTGTCTGTTGCTGCTGGAGGTCTATTGTTCTTTGAGAAAAGATCTTGCCTGCCATCTCTAAAAAAATTGAAAGGGGGAGAGATCCTTGAAAAAAAAGTGAAGGAAAAGACCCCCTAAAGGCAGAAGGGTCTGCCCTACAGGTGGTGGGTGGGCAGGGAAATGACTGTGGGCACAACAGGGTTCCAAAATCCTGGACTGTGGCATTCTCATCCGCGCTTCTGCTCGGGGAGATGAAGAGTGGACGGGTAACACCTGTGAGCAGACCCACTCCAAAGGCTGGGAATTCATGGAAGATGAGATCAACTTTCCTCCCCTGGTGGCAAACCGGGAATTAACTTCAAAGGGTGAAAGAAACTGAACCTAATCTGTGGAGGAGGGCTCATCCTCTAGCGTTCAGTGTTTGATGGGCTGGTAGCAAATGGGTCAATCCCATGTGCAAACTCTTGGTCATTCCAGCTTGTAGATGTTTCATCTTCTGCTTTTACACCACAGTTTTGGGATAACAGCTGGGCAGGTGTTTTGTTGAAGGCTCACAGAATTGCTCCTGTGTATGACCTGGCAAGGACAGTGCTGCGATTTAAGGCTGGATGCATGCTGAGCCAAAGGGTGGGAACAGGCCAGGATGCCCCAAAAAACCACAGTATTCTCGTGTATTCTTTGTTGGTCCTTTGCTTTGAGGACATTTTCTACACGTTTGCACATTTGTTACTGATTTTGTCATTTATTTCTTGCTTATTTTAGTGGTAAGCTGAAGATTTCAGACTTAAATATGCATGCAGTTGAAAGGAGGTCCTTTTTATAGGGAAGAGACCAGGCTGATGTTGATCAGAATTCATTGTGGGTGCTTTATGGAAATACAGATTTCTTGGGTTTAAAAGAGATTATGAAGCCGCACGTTGTGACAGATGCTACTGACAGTAAAAAATAAAAAGGATGTGAAGAAGTCTGCAAGAAATGGGTTACAGGTATGGATATAAGGCATATCTGCTCATTAGAGTAAAATGAAACCCATCATCTGACTTGAAACAGGATTCCTTGTTACTGGGAACCCTGTTGCTCTGACTAATGGGAATCGGTGTTCTAGGGTGCACCTGGGGCAGGTGCCATTGGATCCAGAAATTCAGTTTGTGCCAGGGCACCTTAACAGCAGTGGCATCATCCCAGAGGGCTTGGAGGGGACAGAGAGTGTTTGGGGCTGAGGGGCTGGAATGGTGGACTCCATGGAAGGGCTCCCTGCTGCTGGACAATGCCATGGATGTTCCCCCCATTGTGTCCCTGTCCATCTGCAGTCCCTGACTGACACCCCCAGGAGCAGGGATCTGTGCTGAGGGGAAGGTGGACACAGAGCAGATGGGGAGTTCCCTGCACAGATCGACGTGCCAGCTCAGGGTGTGAGCAGTGCTGTTCCCTGTGCGAGGCAGGTGGCAGCTGCCAGCCATCACAGGGCAAAAACAGAGGTGACAATGATGGTGACAAACTTGCAAACATGTAAATTCTCTCCTCCTGTGCTCAGGTTTTGGCAGGGGCTGCTGCAACTTTACCCCCGTGGCAGAGACAGAAAGGAGTGTGAGGCAGGAAGTGTTGTTGTGGTCAGGGAAATGCACAGAACATGGTCTTTTGATTGTGAAAACTGAATATTTGATCTGTCCTCCTCTTACCTGCTCCTCATCAGGGTTTAGCTCCCCGTGGAGCAAGTCAAGGCAGGGAAAGGAAATTCCACCTGTGTGTGAAACTCAGGTTTAATCAAGGTCTCCTTCCTTGGATCTGAGCTGTGGGTGTCCTTGGTAGCGATGTAGCTGGAAGATAAATGCAGATAAGGAATTCTGTGTTAGGGCTCCATTAATAATAAACGTGTGTTGATGCTAAGTGAGTGTTATTTAAACACTGAATGGTGGCAGCAGCCTGCTGGGACTGTCTCGTGTTGTCAAAACTTCTCCCTTGCTGATGCTGCTTCCAAGCAGTGCTGGGGCATGGCAGTGGTGGATTTTAGGTGGTGTCCTTGGCGAGTGTTGGCTGCCAGTGATGGGGAACACGAGGGAATGGCACCTGACTCTGCCTCTGCTGAGGGGCCACTCACAGCTTTGCCCTTTCCTGCCCTTTGTCTTCCTCACTTCTGTCCCTTAATGTTCCCTGAGAGCCCCCTCAGAGTCCTCAGCAGCCTCCCCTTCTCAGATCCTCCCACAGAAGATTTTCTGTCTCCCTGGTGCAGCTGAGGAGCCACTCATGCCAATGTCCTTGGGGGACGCTTGGATAAACCTCTGACCTTATGGGAGAAGGACAGTCTTTAGTAAGTGACCTTTTACTGCCTAGGCAATGGACCATCAACTGTTGGAGCCAAAGCAAGAGGCCAGCTGCTTCTGTTTCTTAGAAACATATGAGAAATGTGGAATAAAAGCCTGAGGTGTGCAGAGCAGCAGCCTTGTGCTGCCATTGCAAATTCTCCCTCGCCGGGCTGCCGAGCCCACCGTGGTCAGTGACAGAGCGGATGGATATTGATCCTCGGTGTCCGCCAGCAGTAACCTTTGAAGGGACAGGCAACGTATGGCCAGGGAGTTTGATCTATCAATATCTGCGTAATAGAAAGACAAGGGTGACATCTAATCCCAGCACAGGTGACACATCATAAATCTGCACAGACAGGGCGATTGGTGGCAACAGGAGGGTGAGGGGAGGGCAAAGGAGCTGCTTCAGTCTGAAACACACTTTGGCCACAGCTGCAGAGGCTTTCATGGCAAAAAAAAAGAATTTAATCCCTAATATCCAAAGAAATATTTAATTTGGGCATAACACAGGATTTTTGTTCTTGTACCATTTTGGTTTCAGCCAGTGGAAAGAATTCCCTGATGCCATTGTATCACATAGATATTCACTATGTTTAAAGTCAGCACAGCCTCCAGTGTAATTTCGGAGCTATTGTCATCTTTTATTCTTACTCTTTAAGCCAGAAAAGCCATAAAGGTGGCAGTGGCACTTTTTTTCTCCACAAATATAATATCTGTGCCCAACTCGCTTGAATTTGCCGTGTATTTCTCTGAAGTGGCTGTTTCATAGCGTAAACTTGCTCCTCACAATAAGTAATTTTTAGCACCATCTTGCACATTCTCTCCGAGTGTGGAGAGTAATTCAGGAGAAGTGTGACTGCGAGCGGGGAGAGGAGCAGGCGCCGTGGAAAGGTGCCGAAAGTGCTCACTCGTGAAAATCTGTGCTGAAAAGGAGGGGAAGGAGGTCCCTGGGACTGCTGGGGCTGAGCACAGACTGTGACAGGGATGAGATACTGGAGCGGCTCTGTCCCTGCAGACAGCGCCAGGGAGACTCAAGGAAATCAACATTTTGGGAACAGTTTCTGTGAATGCTAATTCCTCCTACCGCTCCTTTTTTTTCCCTCCTCAATGGGAACCGGGGGTTCGAGCATCATCAGGGGATCCCAAACCTAGCACAGCAAAGTTGCCTGTTGGCAGTGCCCTTCCTCAGAGCAGTTCTCTTAAATTTGGCTGCAGCATAAAGAAAGGATAGCATGCATTAAATCTGAAAGTAAAAATCCAAGTACTAGGTGAGCATTACTGTATCAGTTTGCTGTTGTGTCTGCCTCAGAGGGAGACATGGAGCTGCCATACCCCATTTCCATCATCACTGAACAAGATTTGCTTCTTCGGCTCAGCTGCACCTTGCTGGAAAGTTCCTGTTCCTCTTTGTGCTCAGCCAGGAATTTTCATGGGCAAGACTCCCCACTGCTGAATTGCAGCTGATAGACCTGCAGAGAACTAACTCAAAAGGGAGATCTTTCTAGAATTCTATTTGTTTGCCACCATCATTTTTTTTAAGAGCTCTTTGCCTGGGAATTGGAGTTGCTGAGTCTGTTACTGGCCATGGAGAAGATGCTGAAGAGGGAATAAGAGCTACTTGAATGCAGGAAAATCTCAGAGAGGCTTGACTCAGGGTCACAAAGCTGGTAATTACATCTTAATAGAGGAGAAAGTTGCTGTTGAGCAAGGTTAGTTGTGAATCTTGGTGGAAAACAACATTTTCCTTTAGGGTGAGGGCCACACTGAGAAGAATTGCTTGGAGGTGCCACATCTGGCTCCAGGCTCTGTGGCCTCAGAAGGTTTCCCTTAGGAACTGTGCATGAGTGGAAGGAGCAGCTGCTGCCTCTTCTCCTGCCCTCCCTGCACCCCAGCCTCCC